>NC_056750.1:543277699-543317699 GCF_019279795.1 Protopterus annectens
CCAGAATGGTGATATGAGCAAGAAACCTCTTGAATGACTAAAATGAAAGGGTTACAGTCAGTGTACCCAGGGTTATGGCCAAAATTTGTTGGAAATGTAAACCAATTTTAAATTGTTGCCCTCTGTGAACCAGGGAGTACCCTGAGACTTCAATTCATACCCCATACTGCTGTGCCACTACTACCCTCCATTATAACTGCCATACTTTTTTACAGTAATTATCCTAAATTAGTAATTAAATATGTATTACATGTCTTTTACTTGGAGATATGACAATATAACAAGTATACTTTACTTTGCACAATTATCTT
Source organism: Protopterus annectens (assembly GCF_019279795.1). Classification (NCBI taxonomy): domain Eukaryota; kingdom Metazoa; phylum Chordata; order Ceratodontiformes; family Protopteridae; genus Protopterus; species Protopterus annectens. The sequence goes on from NC_056750.1 coordinate 543,278,011, forward strand.
CCTTGCTGGTTCACTTGCACTCTTTCATGTCACTTATGTACTGAAGCTAGGTCATTTTTGTGCCTTTCTGCTGGGTAAAATGCTGTTCCTTAAAAACAGTTTCTAAACAATAGATAGCCTACTGGATTGCTACACAGTTAGTTCTGTAGCTTCCTCAAGTGGAGTTCAGCTGTTCTTCCACTGTATACATATGGCAAACTGCACAGTTACATTCATCTAATTATGGAACCATGCACATTCCGACTGCATATTCACTGCACACCTAATCCATTTGGGGAAGCACAGAGGAAGTAATGACTTGAGCCAGAGGATAGACCAGCAAAATAGTTTTACACCATTACTGGCCTGAATAGATACTATAAAAACATATGAACTAAGGTGCCAGGGCCCTTCCCTGTACCCTATTGGAGAAAATAGCAAAATATATATGCACTGAGAGTTCCACATAATGGGATTAAGAACTCCTTTCTACTCTACTCTACACTGCTACTGTCCTTCCACACCTGTTTTCCTCTACTGTTGTCCCCCACTATTACCATATCCTGACCTTCCTAGCCAACAGTCTTACACAATCATGTTTACCCCAATTTATGTATTTTTATAGCAAAGACATATTACATGTGAATGTATACGTTCATATTGATTATTGCTGTAATTTTCTGTTCATACGTTCATAGGTATATACTAGGCCAATTACCACCAGGGCCTTTATAAACCTAGCCGTACAATCAAACATATATCACCAGTGGTTATTTCAGTTTGAGACCCCTGGTTTAAAGCAAAATGTTGGCAACCTTAGAACTTTTTAAATGATGATGCCTATTCAATAAAAGTGAGCCCATATCTGTAAGGGAAACAGGATTAGAATATTTCTCAGAATTTTAGTTCCACATGCATACCTTTTAGATTAGATAAAAATGTCACAATAATCAGCAGAGAAAACACAGAGTCAGATTTAGGGACTCTTATAAGGACTTTTTACCTGTGCAACTTGAGACACCAGCTTTTTTTCCTTTCTATTTGTAATACTAAACCTGTTTCATGTATAATTTGCAGTTACTTAAAAGAGGAGGCACTTCTGCCTACCAAAATGGTTTATGAGAGCTGCTGTTATCTCAAGAGGCTACCCCTGCTCTTGTGGGTTGTACCACTGTAAACAAAAAACATCAGAATATTCTTGTCAGTCACCCAGGCTTGGTAAAGTGGCTCCTGCACCTCTAACTTTATATTATTCACACATGTTGGAGAGCAACTGCACATGGTTACACACAGCAAGCCCATTTCCCAGCTGTAGGTCAACAATTTCTTGTAAAATGAATAAACATAGCATACATTTGGACTTCCACAGGTGATAACTTGCATAGCTCCCAACTTCAGGGACTAAGCCAGAAACAAAAGGGGGACAAAGGCACAAAATCAGGGTCATCAGTGTTTAAATATTACTTTAAATCATTTACAAAGTTAACATTTTCTGAAGAATAAGAATTGTGAATTCTAATGCCTGGATTATTGAATGATTGTAATTTAATTCTCTCTGATTTACCAGAAAATCAAAACTTTTATGAGGGACAGGTCAAAATATGAGGTAAAATCACATTCTGCAAAAGCAGATACAGTATATTACTAAAGCAGTGTAGTATTTAATGACGTTGAATAATAAACTCCAAACCTGGACTCGAACAACTTTTGTTTCCACTTAGGTGCATTTGTTTTCCACATGTTCTCTGGATGAACCCAAAAATAAGTTATGAATTTTCTAGCTTTGTGCCAATAAACTGTTTCCATTCTCATCTGTCATTTGTTTGCATTGTTCCAAGACAGATGACTGTATGCTGCCTGACTCAGTTGTTCCATTAAATGCTTGCACTCTGTGTACTGACGGGGTGAATCTTGGGGATTAAAGTTTTAGTGGGAGTTGCTTGCGGAGTTTATTTATTTACTTAGTTATTTGTGTATGTTTGTATTTATTTAAGATAATGCTGACTGGTGTAGAGTACTTGTCTACATGAAATATTTTCAGACTCATCCCTGGAGTACAAATTCAAGAAAATTGTAAAAATAGAGAACAAGAAAGCTATTTACAAAAATGAAGAACAAGTAATATATATATATATATATATATATATATATATATATATATATATATATATATATATATATATATATATATATAATGGCAATACAGTGCAAAGTAAATGGAAACACATACTGGATTTATAAATATGTACACTAAAGCAATGAAATGATATAAGAATATACAGTATAATTATGTTTGAAGACAGAAGAGAAAATATGAAAGAAAAATATTATTTTTTTCTCTCAGAATACATAAATGTTCAGGGCATACTGAAGTCATTAACTACAAGGTTGCTTGAGAAACTATACTCCTTCTTTGCCCGTCCTCCATTCAAGAAACTTCTTAGTGTTTTACCAGTGTATTCTGTGATTTAGTTCTCTGGCTGTTTGGCTATCATTGATTAAACTATGAATTTTACTTCCTTTAACTCACTAACCATCAACCTCTTCCTTCTGACTGATTGTCTCTTTTGTTCAGTTGTCCTATAGGCAAGTGCTGCACAGGGGAAAATTTGGCAACCATTTGACAGTCATTCAGGCAGGTTTGGTATTTTAGCATTATTCCTCCTAATGACATTAATGGATGTTTCCTCTCAAATTATTGGTCTGCAGTGCTGGGGCCCATGGTGGATTTTTGCATCTGCATACCTGCTCACTGTTTTCAGCCTATTCGGCAGGCAGTAGACATATCTTTCCATAACATCAATTTCAGGCCTCTGCCAAGTGGCAGTGGTACAGCAAGCCAGAGTACTGTCTGCCCAGGAAGCTGTATCTGTTCATGCATTCTGTGCCCTCCCCCCAGAGCCAGCTCTTCTGATGCCTGATTAGTAGTTATATACCCAGGATGCCTGGGGTGTAGCGAAGATTACATAGCTGTGAGTTACAGAGCTGCCAGCAGTGTTTACCAAGCTCAGTCCTCCAGATCTTGCAGTATTTTTCTTCCTTATTTAGTGCTGCCTAGCCTTACTCTTCCATTAAGGTATATTTGTTTGTACAGTAAACTCTTAGTTAACCGACACCCATGGGGGTTGGTAGATGCCAGATAGAACCTCTAATCATAGTAATCAATCTCTGCCATTCTCTAAGCATATGTTTCTTAGGTACAGAACCGAGAATGCTAGGAGAAGCCCCCCACTGAGAGCTGAACTAGGGCTACCTCTCCAAAGAAGTTTTGGCAGCAGAAGGAGAGGCTCTAACTACTAGCAGGAAGAGGAAGAGTCACCACCTAAAGCCCCCCTCAAGCCTGGCCCTGCCTCCTGAAGGCACATCCTGTAACAGTAGAGTTTCTGCCTGGGACCTCCATGGAAACTCCTGGCAAAACCACTCTGGCTCCACTAAAGAACCCTAAAGAACCGGCGTCGGGGACTCATCTTCATCAACCCTAGGCCTGCTGTTTTTGTCGCTTTCTTGGGAGGCGTCGCCGGAGCACGTGACATTTTACTCATAGCTTCCCAAACAAACACTAACCTGGCACAGTCAACCTCCCTCTTAATGGTCGTTTGTTAAACCTAACACAAGAGCAACCAACAACCAACAGCGTCGTGCTAAACAAAGGTATGCACAGGTATGGTAATCCTATGGGGTATCTGTTTCCCCACAAGAATGCAGTTATTCACTTTTTCTGACTTCTGACATCCGTAAAAAAAAAGAAAAACCAGAAAAACCAAAATGTTCCAGCCAACTCTGCTGGTCTGAAACTCGGTTTGGGAAATATTTCAATATTTAACCTGCGCTGCGCTGCACTCGCAAAAACATGGACTGCGGCAAAAGACTGAGATGTGGCGGGCTGACATCGCGCGTTAGTACCCTGGCGTACTGGCGTCAGTCCTAATCGCCCTGACGGCGATCAGCCTCTCTGCGGCTTGATAGTATATCTCCACGGACTATACCCAATAGTTAGGACTATACCAATAGGAGCGGAGAACATCTGTAGTTTCTGGTTGCTTGAGAGTTACTATTAAAAATAGACCTGGCTAATATTGTACCTATACCTTTTGTTTGGTTTGACTTGTTCTCAGGTTGGGGAGAGAGGGAATTTATTTCTATCTTCCATTTTAAAACTCTAAAACTCTAAAAATGTAAGGTATGTTTCTGCAGGGGGGGGGGGGTGACAGAAAGTGCAATACATGAAAATTGTACTGTATTTCTTCGATATTTTTTTGCTGGTTGCTTGAGTTATGGTTAACTGAGAGTTTATGGCATCCTCTGTTTGTCTGGCTACATTTCCTAGAATCAAATCCTGTTTTGAGGTAAAGCAGTTTGTGAAAAAAGGTTTACGCACAAGACCCACAAAACATTATGTCTGTCTTGCTTGAGATCATTTTGTTTTTATAAATCTGACCTTACCATCATTTGAACTTATTCATCATCATCTTCTTTTGGCTGTTCCAGTTAGGGGTCGCCACAGCGGATCATCTGTTTCCATTTCTTCCTGTCCTCTGCATCATGCTCTTTCACACCAACCGCCTGCATGTCCTCTCTCACCACATCCATAAACCTCATCTTAGGCCTTCCTCTTTTCCTCTTACCTGGCAGCTCCATGCTTAGCATCCTTTTCCCAATATACCCAGCATCCCTCCTCAGCACATGTCCAAACCAACGCAATCTCGCCTCTCTTGCTTTGTCTCCAAACTGTCCAACCTGAGCTGACCCTCTAATATACTGATTCCTAATCCTGTCCATCCTAGTCACACCCAGTGCAAATCTTAACATCTTTAACTCTGCCACATCCAGCTCTGACTCCTGTCTTTTCAACAATGCTACCGTCTCCAACCCATATAACATAGCTGGTCTCACTACCCTCTTGTAGACCTTCCCTTTCACTCTTATTGGTACCCGTCTGTCACAAATCACTCCTGACACTCTTCTCCACCCATTCCACCCTGCCTGTACTCTCTTCTTCACCTCTCTTACACACTCACCATTACTCTGAACTGTTGATCCCAAGTACTTAAATTCATCCACCTTTACCAACTGTACTACCTGCATCCTCACCATTCCTCTACCCTCCCTCTCATTTACACACATATATTCTGTTTTAGCCCTGTTGACCTTCATTCCTCTCCTCTGTAAAGCATATCTCCACCTCTCCAGGGTCTCCTCAACCTGGTCCCTACTCTCACTACATATCACAATGTCATCTGCAAACATCATAGTCCACAGGGCCTCCTGTCTAATCTCATATGTCAACCTGTCCATCACCACTGCAAATAAGAAAGGGCTCAGAGCTGATCTTTGATGTAAACCCACCTCCACCTTAAACGTATCTGTCATTCCCACGGCAGTCCTTGCCAATGTCACACTACCCTTGTACATATCCTGTACCACTCTTACATATTTCTCTGCCACTCCCGACTTCCTCATACAATACCACAACTCCTCTCTAGGCACCCTGTCATATGCTTTCTCTAAGTCCATAAAGACACAATGCAACTCCTTCTGACCTTCTCTATATTTCTCCAACAACACTCTCAGAGCAAATATTGCATCTGTAGTGCACTTTCCTGGCATGAAACCATACTGCTGATCACTAATCATCACCTCCCTTCTTAACCTAGCTTCCACTACTCTTTCCCATAACTTCAAACTGTGACTGATCAATTTTATCCCTCTGTAGTTACTGCAGCTCTGCACATCACCCTTATTCTTAAAGATAGGTACCAAAACACTTTTTCTCCACTCCTCAGACATCCTCTGACTTTCCAAAATTTCATTAAACAATCTGGTTAAAAATTCCACTGCCATTTCTCCTAAGCACCTCCATGCTTCCACTGGTATGTCATCTGGGCCAACAGCCTTTCCATTCTTCATCCTCTTCATAGCTGTCCTTACTTCCTCCTTGCTAATCTGCTTCACTTCCTGATTCACTATCCCTACATCATACAACCTTCTCTCTCTCTCATTCTCTTCATTCATCAGCCCTTCAAAGTACTCTTTCCATCTACTCAACACACTCTCCTCTCTTGTGAGTACCTTTCCCTCACTATCCTTTATCACCCTTACCTGCTGCACATCTTTCCCAGCTCTCTCTAGCCAATCGATACAGGTCCTTTTCTCCCTCTTTAGTGTCCAATCTCTCATACAACTCTCTATATGCCTTATCCTTAGCCTTCGCCACCTCTCTCTTTGCCATGTGCCTCATCTCCTTATACTCCTGTCTACTTCCTTCATCTCTCTGACAATCCCACTTCTTCCTTGCCAACCTCTTTCACTGTATACTCTCCTGTACTTCCTCATTCCACCACCATGTCTCCTTGTCCTCCTTCCTCTGTCCAGATGTCACACCAAGCACCTTCCTAGCAGTCTCCCTTACTAGCTCTGCTGTAGTTACCCAGCTATTCGGTAACTCTTCATTGCCTCCCAGTGCCTGTCTTAACTCTTCCCTGAACACAGTCATTTGAACTTATTATTACAGTGAATATCAATCTCCTTTCCCTGAATAATTAGTTTTTCACAGCAAATGTTTCAGTTAGAAATATTTCCTAACTACTGGCCTTAGTCTGCAAAGAACAAAATGCAGTTTGCCAAGAATCAAATATAGTATGCTGCAAAGACAGGGTTTCCTTAAGGATTAAACTTTCTTTAATTATCAGTAGTATTTCTGAGGTATTCTTTAACCAATCTATTCACTTCTTCGTTTTTTTTTCTTCCAAAAGAAGAGAACAAAGTGGAAAGAATCCTACATACTGTGAATGTACAAACAGAACACTGGTACTGGATTAAAAAGCTATATGTATAAACAAAACACTGGTACTATATTAAAAGGGCTAAACTATAAGATAACTTGAGCAGCTATTTCTTCATTTTAAGAAGAGGAAGCAGGCTTACCAAGCCACAAAACACCCTTTCCTAGTGGGTATCAAACTGCATTATTTTATTTTAAGATAAACACAGCAAGATTTTGACTTAGGAGGTTAGGGTATACCCCACCAGGCAGTGTGAGCCATACCAACCCAATTACTACACCAGCAATCCTTCAACATTCTTGTTGGGGAAAATGGTGCAGCAAACCACATATCCTCTATCTCCTTCAAGATTGATGAGCCAGTGTTTGCTGCTGTCTTCCACCATCTCAGCCTTGGTCTTTTCACCAGCTGTGTCACTACTTGAACCAAAATCTTTTGGGTTGTAGTCAGGGCTTTATCCATGTCACAGGTCCATGGCCAACCCTGCACCTATTTTCAATGTTTAAGCTTTTCTGCAGTGTTTTGAGAACACATTAGTTTAAAGACTCTTGTGTTCCTTCCAAAAAACACTTGTTGGTATATTACCCAATTTCCCTACCTTTTGTAGATCAGAGTGTGTGATGTACCTTAAGAAGCTTTCCATTCAGTGGGCACGTGCATATAAGTACTGAGCACGTGCAAGCAAGAGTGCCATTTTGAGTGAGCAGCTAGAGCGAAAGCATGTATGAGTGTGGTAGTCAGTCAATGAGTTAGTTTGTTTAAGTTTAATGTTCCTGTCATCCATCCTGATGTGTTTGTGTGTAATAAACTACTTAAACAACCACCCAAGTCTCATTATCTTATTAAGATACACAAGACAAGTGACATGGTGTCAGAATGGGATCCAGAGTCAAAACCATGAGGCATTCAGTTAGAAACGGAGGAATATACAGAAGTGGATCATCCAAAGCTCAAACAACTCGCAAACAGGTCAGAAACGAATTCCAAGTACTAAAACTCGATTAAATTATTTTTTTATGTAACAAATATAAAATGAAGCACTCAGAATGCTCAAAATGAATTTCTAATTACATGAAATGTTTGAAACTGCGACATATTGATAAGAATATTCAAAATAGTTATGAAAACATTTGAAACAGTATCTGAATCGCATAAAATGTATAAAAAAAGGGAAATGACCATATGTTTTCAGTATGTAATACTTTTTCTCATTAGCTAAAGCTATTCAAAGTATCCAACCTGTGCAAAGTGTTGGCAAGTGTGTGCAGTATTAGAGTACAGTTATTTTGCAAAGTACAGCCATTTCAAAGAATAATTCACAAAGTACAGTATTTCAAAGAGATTAGTGTGCATTTGAATATAATTAGAAGTACCTGGTGTGTGTGAATGTCCATACATGATTACAAGGACCAAGACTGCATTGTGTTTAAACTATAATGCCAGAAGGTTTTCTCAGACCAAATCTTCGTCTGCTTGATAACTATATTGCAGAAAATTGGAGAGGTGTTTGAAGAGGAGAACAATAGTTTCATACAGGCTACTTTTTCTGTCAAAGACGCAGGTACAAAATAATTTATTCTACTTAATTTAGCTGGTTCAGAGGCTGTTGAAAGGGAGTGTTCATTTGTGTATACACCTGCTGTGTTTGCAGGATAGAGGGTGTGGTACTGGCTGAAATGCGGGAAGACCCTCAGTGTTTAAAACGTAAATTTAGAGAAACGTGTAACCCGCAAATTAATATTACAATGGAAAGGCCCTTGTTTCACATTAAAGATCAAAAGCCTGGTGAAACTTTTGCAGCATATATATAACCAACTTGAGAAATAAGGGTAAAAAATGCAGATCTGGTGATCTGAGAGATGAGCTGATAAAAGTCAGGCTTGTGTGTGATATTAATAATGATGCAGTGAGAAAGATTTTGCTTTGAGACAGTGATTTAACATTAGACAAGCCCATTGAGATTTGTCAGATATATAAGCTTACAGAAAAGCACACAAATATGTTTACAAATGAGAAAAGCACACACACTTGGCTTCTTCCTGTGCTAATGTTGATAGTATGCAGCACAAGGTTAAAAGATACAGGCCTAAGGGTGTGGTCACTTCAGCAAAACCCAGAGCAGCTTCAGTAAGGCCCAGGGTACACACAGCAAAGTGCAGGGGTGACTCAGCAAAACCTGTAGCTAGCCTCATAGTCCACTGTTGTAATTGTGGTGGTAACCATGAACCCAAATGAGAAAAGTGCTTAGCTTTTGCTCAGCAATGCCACACATGTAAAAAGTGGAATAATTTCAAAACATTTTGTAAATCAAATAAGGCACATTCTTTTATTAAAAGAGAGCATTCAAAGAAGCAAGTTGATCAATTAGAAAGCTGCGACCCTACTTTTTATGTTGATGGTGTGTCTGTGCTTGGTGAAACAGTCAATGCAGTAAATTTGTGGGCAAAAAGTGAAATATTTTGTACTGTTCTGATTAATGGGATAATCAAGTTGGAGCCTTTTGAATTGGCTCAGTTTGACCTCAAATAGATGTAACTGTTGGTGCAATGATCCATGAGACACTCTCAAAGTGGTAGAACAATTAATGGTAGAATTTTTCACATGAAACTTATTAACTTTCCATGCCTGTGGTAGGTGATGGGAACTGTTGTGAACCGGTGTTCTCTGAGTAAGTGGCAGGCCCAAACTACTACCACTGCTATCAGTCAAATTACCACCATTCACTTGAGATAAATTGTTCATATTGTTATTCTGTGCCAGTTGATGGTTCAACTGAACCATAAGGGCATTATGATCGCCAATGGAAGCAGTAAGTCGACCAATAAGCTCAGTGAGTTCACCACCATTGCTAGTACCAGTTGACATAATAAACCAGTAAAAAGAGAACACCAAGCACCTCCAAACCAGTAGCAAAGCAACCAGGAAGGCAAGGCAAGATGAAGTCACACTGCACTTTAATGAAAAAACAAGTACCAATAGTTTAGTGCTTTCATCCCTTGGTTTCTTTCATGGAAATGGTATTATCCAACAATTTTCTATTTTTCAAAGGTCAACTTTTCAGACAAATGAAAAGAGTAGCAATGGGGGCAGCATGTGCCCCCAGTTTTGCTAATCTAGTAATGGCCTATTCGGAAAAGTATTTTGCGTTCATTTCACCCTTCAGTGATGCTTTTCTGTTTTATACATGCTTTTTGGACGATATTTGTTTGTGTGGAGAAATTGAATGAATTTCTTGAATACATTAATGCAATGACTTCCTTTCTCACGTTTGTTCATTCTTTTAGTCTTGAGAGTGCTGTATTTTTGGATGTGGTGATAACTAAGAATATGGAGAAGGGTTGTTCTGAATCTAATATTTACCGCAAACCCAAATTTTCTAACAGTTATCTGCACTTTCATAGCTGTCATCCTATGTTTCAGAAAAAGTCTGTCGTGAAAGGTCAGTTGGTAAGACTGGCCAGGATGGTATCTGACAATTGTGTATTTAGATCTGAATGTGACAAACTGTTGGACATGTTTGTCAGGTGGGGTTATCCCATGGATTTTCTGGTTCCAAACAGAGATGAAGTGGTTAACAAAAGATACCGAAAAATTTATTACCCCCTTTAGATTATTCCAGATTGGAGACACATGGGCTGGTTGAGGGTGATTTTAACAATAGGCCTGGGACCCCCACTATAGTATCTGTTTCAACTGTAGATACTACCAACAAGGATTTTACCAAACCATATGTTTTAACCTTTACTTTGGATTCGTTCAGCATATCTGAAGTTCTTAGACACAATTGGATACTAATTTCATCTAATCCTCAGTTAGAGAAATTTTTGGGAGATAAACAACTATAGTGTACCGAAGGAATACCACCTTTAATGGACTTAATGGAGACAGATACTCAGTTCTACGTTGAGGGTTGTTGTAGAACTGATATAAGTGGAATGTTTAAATGTGGCCATTGCAGAATTTGTCAACATATCTTGGTGGGAGACAAGTTCAAATTAAATGGGCAGACTGTTAAGAGTCAAAGGGAAATACAATTGTGATACCAATTGGTCAATATATGTTGTGTGCTGCCAAAAGTGTCCTGCATTTTACATCGGCAAAACTAGTAGGAAAGTGAGAGCCAGAATTTATGAACATGAGAGTGATATTATTAAATGCAAAGATACTAATGCACTTTTTAGACATATAAAGGAATTTCCTTCCCATGTTTTGAAGTATTTTATAGTTGAACAACTGAAAAGAGATGCCAGGGGCAGGATTACTGATAACCATCTACTAGTTAGAGAACTTTTGTGGCAGCTTAGGCTTAATTCATTTCTAGCCCCTGGATTGAATGATACTTGTTCCACTGCCTCTGTGTTACATCTTAAGAGTCTGGAGTGTTGAATTTGTGTATTTAGGAAGTTATATTTGCAATGTTTTTCTATCTGTAATCCTTTATAATATTTTTAACAACATCTTTTACACTGTGTTTTTAGTGAATACCACTTTTAATTTTGAAATGTTCTGCTGTCATGTGATTTTAATTGGCTATTTGACCAAGATGTGGTGTTTTAACTGTAGTTCTGATGAAGTCCTTTCAGCGATGAAAGCGCTAAACTACTGGTACTTGTTTTTTCATTAAAGTGGAGTGTGAATTTACCTTGCCTTGTCTTCTTGGTTGCTTTGTTACTATTTTGAGAAAGCCAATATGCACACAGTTCCTGCTAGAATGCAGTGCAGGATGCTCAAACTGCAAAAGTACAATTTCAGTCTTGTTTACACAAAAGGCAAACTTCTTTATTTTGCTGCTACTGTATCCTGATCGCCCAGAAAAAACACAGAACAGAATGAGAATGAACAACCTGATTTTGAAGTCATGGCAGTGAGAAATTTTTCTTCCACACATCTTGATGAGCTTAGAACTCACACAGCTTCAGATTCAATTCTCTAGAAGCTCAACCACTTTATCATGAAGGATGGCCTTCAGAGCAATCTTGTTTACCAGTAGATATGCAGCAATATTTTCCTTACAGAGATGAGATTTTTTAGACAATGGTATCATCATGAAAGTCCCAAAGTGAGTGTTCCAAAATCCTTGCAACAAGAATATATTAAGATCTTGCATCATGGCCACCCAGGAACTGATTTTACCAAAAGAAGTGCAAGAGGTCTAGTATTCTGGCCTTCTATGTCAAAAGATATTGAGAAAGTACTTTCTTCTTTTTCTGTATGTAATAGTACAAAGCTACATCAACACAAACAGCCTCTTCAGTTAAGCCAGATTCCTGAACTACCTTGGTCGACAATAGCCACAGATATCTTCGAGTGGAATGGTCAGCATTACTTGGTGTTAGTGGATCCTTATTCAAATTGATTCGAGATTAAACTAATTCCTAACCTAACATCCATTACTAAGTTGAAGAGACATTTTTCTGTCAATGGTAGTCTGCACAGAGTCATTTCTGACAATGGTGCACAATTTACAAGTCAGCAGTTCAAAAAATTTGCTGCAGTGTGGGACTTTGTTCATACTAGGAGTAGTCCCGAGTACCTGCAGTCAAACATCTTGGCTGAATGTGCAGTTCAAAGTGCAAATCAGCTGTTAGAGAGATCCAAACATGACTATCGATATTTTTCTAAACTTGCTTAATCTCAGAAACATTCATTGTAATAATTTACTTGGTTCACCTGCCCAGAGACTTATGTCGAGACAAACCAGAACCACATTACCAAACAGTAACAATTTATTACTTCAATGTGCTAAGAACAACAAAGCAGTAAAAGCTCAACTCCTGAAAAAGCATTTGTCCCAGAAGTCCTACTATAAGACCGGCAAACCTCTCAATCCATTAAAAGAAGGGGAGATAGTGAGGATGCAGACAACAAAAGATTTTGATTGGATTGGACATGTGAAAGGTTTGTGTGAAGAACCGAGATCATACATCGCAGAATCACAGGGAATGGAATTTAGGCAGAATTGGAAGCATTTACTACTGGTGTCCAAGCCAGTGTTACAGCATCTTACCTGTAATAAAGAGTCTAATTCGCAGAGTGACTTTACCAATGTTCCTGTTCCAGAGGACATTCCATCAGCTATCCCTGTTCCTGAGATTATCCCTGAAAGTCCTGAAGCAGAACATTCCCCAATGACTGTCCCTGTTGCTAAACCTATTCCTAACTATTACATTACGAGATCAGGTCGTATTTCCAGACCTAGTTCCAGATAGACAGCAACCTGAACATCAATGTTGTTTTGTTTGTTATTGTCTGTATAATTTGCATGCCTATTCAAATGTCATTGTCAATGTGAGACAGCTTAGGAAAGAGGGAGGATGTAGATGAGAGTGTGTGATGTACCTTTAAGAGACATTCCAGTTAATGGGCACATGCATATAAGTACTGAGCGCGTGCAAGCAAGAGTGCCATTTTGAGTGAGCAGCCAGAGTGAAAGCATGTATGAGTGTGGTAGTCAGTCAATTAGTTTGTTTAAGTTTAATGTTCCTGTCATCCATCCTGATGTGTTTGTGTATAATAAATTACTTAAATGAACACCCAAGCCTCATCATCTTATTCAGATACACAAGACGAGAGACACCTTTCAACCTTCTGGAATTACAAAGGAGGCACTGACTAAGACTGCACAATGCATTCTGATTTATAGCTTGGCTCTTAAAATGGCCATAGCCTAAGTTTGCAAGGTGCATACCTGAAGGACATCCTACCTTGAAAAAGATCAGACTGGGCATCCATCTGTCTGCCTGCAGCTGTCCCCCATATGGTTATGTATTTCCTGCAGCAATAATCTTGTTATTTGGCTATGTGTGATATGGCGGGTATGTCTGCACAGCAGCAGCATTATAACCTGTTACCTAGACAGCTTATTTTCTGATTTATAAGTCATATACTGATGGCCTAATCTGTGATCTGAAGCTTAATGTAAAGATGAGGAAACAGGCTAAGTGAGCCAAATGGATTTTATTTGCTATCACGGCATATGCTTCTATTTGCAGTGAGAAAGCTGAATTCTTAATTCTGCTTTGTCAGCTGAGGTAAAGCTATTTTCATGACTGAGGCTAAGTCCACTGCACAGGATGTACGGACAACAGACCTGGTGCTCAGGCTTATGCTCTGGTGGCTCAAAGAGCTCTTTAAAAAAATGGTGTGTGGCCTACAATACCACGTGCAATGTGCAGTTGCTACCTACAATGTAATCATTAATTATCAGTAATATGACAGGTTAGGATGGAGCTGTTGAATGAAAAAGGGTTGTTGGCCATTGTTAAGCACAGTTAAACCATCTGTCACTCTTATAAGCAGTCCTCCAGCACCTCTTCTACTCTTACTTTCTATAATAGGTCAAATGCATACTGCAGGCCCTCCAAGGAATGACTACCCCCTTTGGGAAATACACACTCACTACTTTCAATTCATATTCTCTAATAACATCCATAGATGCTTGATTTATGTTTTCCCTTTTCAATACTCTGTGGATACCTGTTAAAATATGGATTAAGCCTGTTATTGTAGGTTCCCTCAGTTGTAATTTGGTTCTACATTTCAGCACGACATGCATCCTGTAAGCGAGTGCCCAACTTAATGCGGGACCTGTGGTTGATTACTTTTTATGATATTGCAGTACTTGTTGATGGTGTCTTACAGTTGTTTCCTGTCATCACATATTGTGTACCTCAATATGTGTGATATCACATTTGAATTTTGTTTTGTATGTTGCATTGTGCTCTCTTCATTAATTCTCTATTTTTCCTGTTTCTAACAGTCATTGCTAACTGCACTGTCTTTCTATCATGTTATCACACCTGACGTACTTTGGTTTTAGTCTTCTCAGAGAATTATAAAAGATTAAATAAATAACTGCCCCTCTGAATGATATTCATTCCATTCCAGTGATTTTAATTTTATATCTCAGTGTACATTACCTAAGGACTGACTGAAACGTTTTTAATCAAAACTGAATTCTTTGAGAGCATCACCATAATCCCTGAATGTGTTTTGTGAAACTTGTCATTTATATTGGATTGAGGAAATGATAGGCTGAACTGGTAGTTTTAGCAAACTCAGTTTTATATGCACTTGATTAAACTTCTGTACCAACCTTGCAGACATTCTAGATGTGTAGTACCATAAGTACCTAGATACAGAAGACGAAGTGTAGGTTATGGACTGGTGTTCATTCAGATCCAACCACTATATCTGTTAAAAGAAAGTAAATCACAAATTGCATTATAAATGGTTTTCTTCTGACAGTCATGGACATATTACTAGGTAAAGCAGGCCTGGGTCTGAAGCATGGGAAATGGTATATTTCAAAATAAGCTGCTTTAGCATTCTGCATATTTCTGTAGTACTGCAGCTCATGTGTCCATTGTGCCTGGAAAATCATCCTACTAAAAGAAGTGCACTAGGATGTTTTAGAAGATTCAGACCTTACTTGCTGCAGAATGTTTCCACTACTGGTTATTTTCTTCTGTTTTTATGAATTATGTTTCAGTTCTGAAGAATTTCAAGTTGCTTTCAATGCAACTCCAGGTGATATTCAGTTAATTATATCCACATTGCTATGACTCAGTCACTGTCAGCTGTATATGCATGACTTCCAAATGTAAGCAAGCATCTGCGGTTCTCTTATGATTCCTGTGGGGGTGGTGAGTGGAGATCAGAGTTTGTGGTTAGGTCAGAAACTAAAGTTCTGGATGCAGGGATAAGTAATTTGAAATATCCCATGGAGTCATACTCGAGCCACTCCAAGCATGAAGTTCTGTCAATCTGTTACAGTCCCATACATGAATTATAGATGAACTGTGATACTATTTTTTCATCCACTTAAATTAGGACCCTACAGATGAAAATGTGCGAGGGGAAACTGTTTTCTTCTTTTTTGTTTGTGTGCAATGAGGAGTGCAAATACCACTGTAAATAAAGTAGACAGCTGCACAGGGAGTTTTATGAAATACGTACCTTCCTATTTTCCATGCTGCTCCTATTTTTTTTTTTTCTTTTTTTCTTTGGGGGGGGGGCGGTCACAAGATGATTCAAGGAAAGAGCAAGCATGTGTGTATGTATGTTTTTGTGTCTGTAATTTCCTTGTGAGACAGTCAAGTGATGAAGTAAATACCAATAAGTGCAAAGACGGTGCATATAGTTCCTTGGTCCCATAGAAAATATTATTTTTAAGAATAAGGCTTATGGTTTAGCAAAGAAAAGACATTTTGCTTCATTGAATTAAAGTAATGAACTGGCATAAATCAATCAAATAACCACTACACAGCTGATGGATCTGGGAACAAAAGTGTGAGGCTCATTTGTATATTTTACAGGCGTTCTTAACACCAGTGTTTACAGTACCTATATGCAGTATATCTGAACCCATGCTTTTGAACCTCTTAGAACATGTATTATGACAAAGCAAAACAAATAATTGGGGGACAAAGGCCCAAAATCAGGTACACATTTTAAATATTGCTCTTACAAACTTAGAATGTTGACAGAATAACTTTATTTTGCATTAGCATGTATTTTTCAAAAGGATATAGAGTCTGCAACACAAATGTCTGTTATAATTTAGGTGAATTTAATCCTCAATGATTTGCCAGAAAAACACACATTTTATGAGGAACAGACCAAAAGTATGAGACAAAAATCTAGATATTCTGTGAAATTCTGGACAGTTAAGACATATGTGTATACCCAAATTAAAGGCAGTATCACAGAAAGACATTTATAAGCTGATGTATCAGACATAGTTTTTTTTTTGGTATCGCTGCCCTTTATACAAGTGTGTGTGTGGGTATGCGTGTATGTATGCATTTGTGTGTCTGCATGTATTTGCATATGTGTGTGTGCGTGAGCATGTGTGTATACACGGGGGGCATGTTTGTGTGTGCATGCGTGGAAGTATGTGCATGTGTGGGCAAGTTCATGCAAATGTGTGTGTGTGTGTGTGTGTGTGTGTGTGTGTGGGGAGCATATGTATGCCTTTGTGTTTGCATGCTGGGGTGAGTACATGTTTATGTTTGCATACACTCTAACAGATACTTTTTATGCCTAGGGTGATAGCTGACACTGGTTATAGAAAGAATTATGCTGCATATCCAGGTAAAAATATATTGTTTCTTCTTGATTTACTGCTTGCCTGGGGAGAGGGCAAGAATCCCAGGAGGTGTTAATATGTATAAAATGGGTAGCATTTCTACATTCCATGACTATGTGACAAAATGTCCTTGTTACATATAAAGATTTTAACTGGGAGGTAGGAAATACATCAGATGTTATCATTATCTTTTATCTAAAACATTTCTCTTTTATTTTTCGCACTTAGTGCTCATTTTTTCAGTCATGATTTAGTTACATTATGAGAAACTAAAAAAAAAAAAGGAATACAATATCAATATGCATAAACTATAAAGGACAAATAGCATGTGATAGTTAAAATAGTTAAACATTACCAGTATGAGGAGTATTACTCTACATTATTTTTATAATTCATTATCGTCATACACTTTTGTATGTTTCAGTGGTTTAAATTAAGACTTTGAAAGAGCTACAGTTACTATAGATATATATATATATATATATATATATATATATATATATATATATATATGTATAAAAACACTTTATAATCTTGAAATACTGAAATGTAGACTTTCAGTATCTCGAGACTATAAAGTCGAAGTTTTCAAATAGCGAAAGTGCATAATCGTGAATTCGAATATCTCAAATTCGCTGTTATGGCTTTATGCTACATAATGTCCGGGGTTGTATGTGGATGGTGTGCAGTGGTGGATTTAGGTGTAATGTCAGGTAAATGTGTGTTTTGTAAGGGTTTTGGGTGGGAGTTTGAGTGTATGTGAGTATGCTGATATGTGTGATGTGTGTGTGTGTGTGTGTGTGTGTGTGTGTGTGTGTGTGTGTGTGTGTGTGTGTGTGTGTGTGAGTTTGCTTTTGTTTTCTGTTTGTGCGATCTCGGAGTTAGTATATATAAGTAGGGGGGGTGTGGGGGGCACAGCCTCCCACATGGGGGGTGCAGGGTGGCTTGCCCCTCCTGCTTATTTGTGTTGTAGGTTTGTGAATGTGTGTTGGTTTGTTTGTTTATTTTGTGGTGTGTGTGTTGTGGTATCTGTGTGGTCTGGAATTTGCTGTGTTTTCAGTGTTTTAAATTTCGTGGTTTTGGGCTTTCGGTGTTGTGTGGATTTGATTTCATGGTCTTGAAAAACTGAAATTCGAGATTTCAGTCTTTTGAGATTATGAAGTGAATCTATAAATATATATATATATATATATATATATATATATATATATATATATATATATGCAAATGTGATAGCCAAGTTATCTCTAAGCACATGTATTAATGTTTTCAAACTGTCAAGGCATCAAGTTTGTCTTAAGCATGTAGGTTACGCTTTTATTACAATTGTACTTAATGTAAATATGTTGGTGCATTTTACAATAATACTGTAGAATTTGTTCTCTTTAATTTTCACATGCATTGTACACAAGAATAATGAAGCATCTTTCTGATATTAGGAGACATATAAATAATAATATTTTGTATAAAAATTGCAGGGAAACCAACCGTCTTGCAGAGTCTAAATTTCAAGATCTTTAGTTTAGGTAAATGAATTGGAGGTATAAGGATTAATCTGGAAGTATCTGAAACATGAGTTGGAATTCATAAGCAAGTTGCACAGTATGCAGCAGCATTTTATGTCGCTGCCAGCCATGTACAAGATGTTGGTGATTCAGAAGCACAAGTTGCACAGTAGCACAATGGCCTGCACTGTTCATTATGCAGTGTATGCAAATATCTGCATAAAAATGTAAACGAAGCTGTGCAGACAAATAAGGCAGCAATGAGACACAAATGTACACAGGCAATAGTTACCTCTCAACTGTATAGATTTTTGCAGAATGTCTAGATTTTTGCCTCATATTTTTGGTCCATTTTTCATAAAACTGTGTTTTTCTGGCCAATTATTTATTTATTTATTTTATTTATTTTTAGTTTGATTACCGGGGAACTCCACTGGGCCAGAACGTGCCCATTTTCAGTAGAGGCCTGGGTAGAAAAGCTCCATAAGCAAATACAATAAAGGTTACATAATGTTAAAAGTAGAATACATGTATAAAATTCATACAGTCAGGAAATGCAAAATGCATAAAATGTACATAATAAAAACTCAGTTACCAGATAATAGAGAACACAGTTTACAGGTATTTCCATTCAGTGCAGCATGATCAACTGTCAAATAAAAAGATCTGAGGTTTCTTGTGTTTTTACATTGGAAGGGGGGGGCAGTTAGCATGCATATGTTTTAGTTAAATAAGGTAAAAAACTTGCTGTGCAAACAATTGAAATACTGTGATATTTACAATATTTACATACTTGGAGTTGTGAGAGAAATTGCTTAATCAGTGTCTGTCAGCTTAAGTCTATTTTAGGAGAATAGAAATAATAGTTTGAGGGTAGAGTGGAGCAAGGAGTATGGAGAGCTCATAGGGGAAATTCGCTTGAATTTAGGTAAGGTGTAAGCAGGAACATTTCCGTTTGGATGACAGGAATGAGAAAAGTTGGGTCTTGAAGGTTTCAGAGTTTGGTATAGTCCTAAGTGAAGGAGGGAGAGAGTTCAACTTCTTACCTAGAGAGAAAGAGAGTAGAAGCTGGCCAGCAGGATGTACGGGTTTGTGGATAGAGATTAAATTTTGGTGTTCAGATCTCAGAGATCTGTTTGGAATGTATGGGGGAAGGATGTTTGTTAAGGCTGGGCATTTATCTGGGTAGAATATTAATTTGTGAGCAGTGGTTAGTTGAAGATAGTCTAGGTGGTTAGAGAGTTCTAGCCAGTTGAGTGATTGCAGGGTAAGGCAGTGGTGAGTAGAGGTTTTGGATTTAGTTGCTTTAGAGATCTTATTATAGCAAGTTTCAAGTTTTGAGGTGTTGGAAGAAGACAGATTAGTTAGAAGAGGGGCTCCATATAGTAAGGAAGGTAGAAGGTAGGTAGTTGCCAAGGTATGCCTAGAGGAGTTGGAGAGAAAGAGGTTATTCCTGTAGAACATACCTAACTTTTGGTGGGTTTTCTTTATGTTTTGTTGTATGTGGATATCGAATTTAAAGTTTTGCAGAAGGGACCACTTCTATAGCAGTGTTGGTTTGGCTTAGGACTTTGAAAGCATTTTTGTCATAAGAGAAAGCCCTGGCAGGAGGGAAAAGTAATATTTTAGATTTATTTGAGTTGAGAGAGAGATGGTTTTGGTGCATCCAGTTCTCAGTAGTAGAAAATGCTATTTGGGTTTTAGTAAGTAGTTCAGGAAGGTTAGAGGCAGCACAGACTAATGTTGAGTCATCAGCATATTAGATAACTGTTGTGTCAGGGATGACAGTGTGGAGGTTATTAATGAAGATGTTGAAAAGCATGGGTCCGAGGATGGACCCCTGGGGAACACCGGTGGGTATTGGCAAGAAGGAGGAGGTAGAGTTCTTCCATCTAACAGCTTGAGATCTGTCTGACAGGTAACTGAAGAACCAGGATAGAGTATTAGGGGAGAGATTAAGGTTGGCGAGATGAAAGAGAAGGTGTTTGTGGGAAATAGTGTCAAATTCTTTAGAGAGGTCTAGCAGAACAGTGGATACTAGTAGTCCAGAATCTCTGGCTCAATTGACTGTTTCTAGGAAGGATAGTAAGGCAGTTATGGTGCTGTGGCCAGGGTGGAAGCCTTGTTGGGTGGGTGTTAGGAGTTGATTCTGGGTTAAAAAAGGCATAAGTTGGTGGTGGACACATTTTTCTAGAATTTTCGATATTGGAGAGATTAGGGCAATGGGGTGGAAATTGGAAATATTGGTGCTTTTGCCTCCTTTGTGAAGAGGAAGAATGTAGGCTGAACGTCAGAGTTTGGGTACATATGACTCTTTTAAGGATCAGTTAATTAGGATACTGACTGGGAGTGCAATACCATCAGCAGCACATTTGAGGAAGGAGGAGGGTATGTTGTCAGGAGCAATAGAGCATGGCTTTAATTTGGATATGAGCCTTTTTATCATAATGGTTGAAACTGGTATGAGCTGGAAATTAAGGGGACAGTTATTAGGGTTGTTGAGTGTTGAAGAATGAGAATTGAGAGGACTGTTGTTCGGGAAAGATTTGGTTAAGTTAGCTATGGATTTTGTAAAGAAAGAGTTGAAATGAGAGCTCAGTTCAGTGTTAGTTATACTTGGGTAAGAGCAGGGATTATTCCTGGACCCTGGATGGAGAAGGGAATTAACTGATTTCCAGAATTGTTTTGGGTTCTTATTATTGTTGGACTGAAGCTTATTGTAGTAGTTTTTTTTGTCCATGGTGATACGTTTTTTTACATGGTTACAGAGTTGGGTGTATTGGAGCAAGGTAGTAGGCATTTTATTTTTCTGGTAAAGCTTCCAGGATTTGTTCCTATGGTGCATGATTTGTTTTGTTTCTTTGGACAGCCAAGGAGCAGAATTAGCTTTGGCTCGTTTGTTTCTTAGAGGGGTTAGGGAGTTAAGAGTATTTATGAAGACAGAGTTGAAATGTTCTGCAGCTTTGTCAAGGGGAAGAGTATTTAGGATTTGCTAATTAATTTGTTTAAAAATGCTTGAGAAAGTAGTGGGGTTGAAGTTGCTAAGATTATGCGTGGGAATGTAATGGTGTTGACATTGGGAGGAGTTAGCTGAGCGGTGAATGAAAGCAGGAAGATGGTCACTAAAGGTATCTAGGATAGTGCCAGAGAGAATTATTTTATTTGGATGGGAGACTAGGATCCAGTCTAAGATGGATCCTGGGGGGGTGATTTTTATTAGGATGGGTGGATGAGTGGATTACTTGGGTGAAGTTGTAGAGGTTAATGGATAGGGAGGGAGTAGGCATGTTGATTTTATTCCAATCAATATTAACGTCGCATAGTATGTAAGTTTCAGATTGTATTTCAGTTGAGGCCCAGTAAAGAATATTTTCAAGAGTAAAGATGTTGTCGCCTCGGGAGATATTTAGGGAAATAATGCAGATATTCTTATGTTTATTCAATCATAGGAGACTTGCTGTTAGTTCAGAATTTTTGAATCGTGGAGTTGGGATTTTAAGAGGGATTAAGGAAAGAAGGTTAGAGTAGATAAGAACAGAGCCTCCACCTTTTTTATTTAATTGGTCACTTCTGTGGATATGGAAACCAGGAGGTAAGATTTCAGAGTCAGCAATATGGGGTTTTAGCCAGGTTTCAGAGATGGCTAAGATGTCAGGTTGGTTGTGGTTAATCCAAGCTTGTATTGGTGTACTTTGTTATTAAGGCTGTGGGCATTGATAGTGAAGAACTTAAGAGAGTTGAGAGAGAAGGCAGAGGAAGAAGGGGAAGGGGGAGAGGGTTAAATGTAGTGAGAGATGTTGTGGGAGGGGGAAGGACTTGTTTGTATTGAGACTAGGGCCAGGGTTGGGATGGATATCTCCAGATAAGGCTAGGGCATTACAGGAAGTAACTTTTAGCCTTTTGGGTTTGTATAGTAGGGAGCTGTTTGGGACTAGCAGGAGTTTATGAGTAAAAGAGTTTGTTGTGGTGGAGAAGTGTTTGGTATGGCATAGGTACAGTGGGTTAGGTGGAATAAGAGAGGAGGATATGGAGTGGAAGTGAGTGCATAAAAGAGGTTGCAGGTGAGTGTAAGGGATAGTTTGAGAAGAAGGCATGGGGGTGCTTTGGAAGAGTAAGAGGTAGCATGATAAAGATGAATTAGTAGTACAAGAAGAGAGCAAGGGAGCTGGACAGTATAGAGGATTGGGGAGGGCATGTTTAGAATGGCTTATTGAGGAGGAGAGGTATAGAAACAGATGAGGTTGTATTATTTTAGTGGAGGAGAGGAGGAGAATAAGAGAAGAGAAGGGTATAGGGTAGTGGAGTGGGAGGAGTAAGAGTGGTAGGGGGTAATAAGAAGAGGACTATGATCCATTAATTGATATGGGAGGGAGGAGTATGTGAAGAATAAATGCAGAGGTGCTGGGGCGGGTGGAATTTGGGGGCAGGGTAGGGGAGCGGAGTGAGCCCGGAGGATGAACAGAGCGGGTTGAGCCAAAGGAAGGAGAATGTGAGGAAAACAAGCAGCAGAGTGTGAAAGCCTGAAGGTAAGTTTGCAGTGATTTATAGGAAGGTAAGAGACTTACATAGAAATAGAGTTGAAGGTAGATATATAGATGAAAAACAGTAGAAGAAGGTAAGAGGCTTATGAAGGATAGAGATGGGGTGTTGGTAGAGTGAATGTGGATAGGTAATCTTGGGACGATAGTGAGGGGAGTGAGCAGTAAAAGAGATGTCTAGGTACTATGTAGGGGAGATAAGGGGAAAGAGTGGGTAAAGTAATAGAGACAGCAAGATGGTAGAGGAGTGCCACCTAGTTGGCAGTCAGTTTGTTGCAGCAAAGTCCCCTGAGGGGGATATCAGGTTTAGGGGAAGGAGGGAGCTATTGTATTTCAGGATGGGGGGTATAATATAATAGGGAGAGTAGGGGTTATTTAAGTGAGAAAAGGGGAGTTTGGCTGCTGGCTAACCTGGCAGGGAAGCGTGCTGCGACCTAGTTGGAAATTATTAAAGACTGAAGTTAAAAAATAATGACATACATTTGAGTTTCATACTTCATACCACTCAGAAAATTCATCTTAAAGTAAAACTTGTTATTCTATCAACTTTCTGAGCAATATTCAAAAAGTGTCCCTATTTTTGAACCTTTTCCCACTTTTATTATTGGCGTTGTCCAGATTACTAGCACTAAGAGGTTGAGAGGTATGCAACGCAATGTCATGCTCATAGTTATATGACTTACAGCTTGCATATACTGCTGCATGACTCTATATAGATGCACAATATGTGGAAAATTTTAGACCTGCATGTTGGCAAAATGCTAGTCATGGCAGCAATCTGTGCTCAGCAGTACCTTTTTGCTCTTGTCCTGGATGATTATGGTTCAGTTGCACATTGTGGCAGATCCCAACAACAGCAAAGGTTTGGACAGTGGATAATGTATCATAATATGATTAACTAGAAAATAACTGGCCACTCCTGTGCAGATTGTGACACAGTAAAGTATGTGATAGACATTTATTGATAACATTCTGAATTTAGGGGAATATATGGTGTTGCCATCCCTCTGGAGACCAAAGTATGGGCAGCACTTACTATCCAACATTTCAGTGACTAGCGGGGGGCATGTTAGGTATATTATAGGCTTCTGCATCACAAATAAGATTAAGTGTCTTGACATTATGTTTATATATATAGAAGAGCATACATGATTCCCTGGACAGTGTAGGAGAGAACCATCATTGTATGTTGCTTCATTAACATCACATTCCTCCCTGATGAATTGGGTGCCACAGATTACACACATATAGCAAAAAAGGTCTCCCACTTTCCCCATTCATTCCCTGAACTGTCACACAGTTTGAAAAGCTGAGGGGTTATCTCCAGTGTGTATGTGGTGCTATGACAGTTCCCTTGTTTCCCATATGTGGCACACATCTTACTTGTAGTGTTATTTCTAGTGAAGTGATTTCCCAAAGGGTAATCTGGTTGATAAATGTAGGCTTTCATGCCAAATAAATTCTTACTGACAAAGAAACTGTGCATGTAGCCATTCTCCCAAAAAATAGTTTGTTGGTCACTGCAGATTAAGCTGGATAACCCCTGGAGCCTTGGCTTTTGATGTCTGATTGAAGCCCTAATACTGTGCCTGCAATGTAATAAAGCACTGCCCAATTCAAGACCCAGAATATTTTCAGATGTGTCTTTGGTATGCTGAAGACATGCTTTTGGTGCTTTGACACATCTAGTGGGTCACTGCAATGCTCCCCTGTCACAACCATCAAGCTGTTTAATTATGTGTGTGTTGTGATGTAGTGCATGACTGTGCAGAAAAACTTGCTCAGCCAGGCTGTGTAGCTCAGCGATGACCAGTCCCAGACACCTTAGCAGTAGTAGTAATAGTACTGCCAGCAGCAATAATGAACAAGGGGACAGAAAAGAATGACACACATGTAGGAAAAGCCATGATGGGCACAGTACATGGTTGCACTGATGAAGAGACTGCACATTCTGCATACTCTGATTCTTCAGGCCTCCTACATTCCATAAGAGCAAAACACTGTGGCAGACAGATAAGCAGACCCTGGATAGATCCTCATGATGGGAAACTCAATACAGGACTTGATTCATTCCATATGTGGGGGACACCTTAAGCAGATCTGTTCTTCTCCTTACAAAACAATACAACTAGAAAAATTATTTTTCACACATACTTGCAGCCAATCATGGAGAACAGATGTTCTATCATTCCCTTGGTTAGGAATGTTTCTGTATGCTTTTCTACCCTTTCCAATGCTATCCAAGCTATTTCTAAAGATTCTTAAAGAATTACCAATAATCATTATGGTGACTCCCTCTTGGCCCAGGCAAAATTGGTTCTCCCTTCTTACAGAACAGGCCAAGGGCAATTACTACAAGCTTCATCACTGGATTTATTCACACAGCACAAGGAGCGTTTGATACACCTCATTATCAATCATCTATAACTGACAGACTGGATGATTCAGCTTTAATACCTTTTAGTTACCTTTCTCACAAGGAGATGCAGCAAATATTAAAGAAGGAAAGAAAACATTTTACTAGAAAGTCTTTGTTGGCAAATGCAAGAGATTTTCTAGGTGGTGCATTGCCACTCTTGGGGGTCATTGAAGGGAAGGAGCTTCTCTGATGCTCAAATATTTGTGTGAGCTACTTAAGGATGGCTTTTTGTGTGCTTCCATGAAGGTGCATCTTGCAGCCATTTCAGTTTATCTGCCTATGGATCCCCCTTTCTTCTATATTTGTGGTCACATGAGACCCCCCCCCCCACTCACAAGCAATTCTCCCTTCTTGGAGTTTCAATTTTGCTCTAGAAAAAGTGTGCTTAATCCCCCCTGAACTGGCCTCTTAGGTTAACATTCAGTTCATTGCATGGAAAACTTGTTGCTCTGACATCTCCAAAGTGAGTTGTAAACTTTCATGGTGGGTGAACCTTATCTGGTTTTCCACATGCATAGGGTCACATTATGCACTAATCCTTCATTCATGCCTAAAATTGTTTCTGAGTTTACCTTGAATCAAGCCATCAGTAACCCAGTTTTTTATTGCCAGAACCAAAAAGCAAGAAACAGATTTTATATATATATATATATATATATATATATATATATATATATATATATATATATATATATTGGATGTGTTCATGCAGCTCAGGTATCACCTTGTTAGAACCAGGGTCTTTAGGAAGGCTAAACAGCTGTTTGTTTCCAATGCTGGGACTAAGAAAGGCCAACTCATATCTAAACACACTATATGCAGATGGTTATCCTCTACCATTGTTTTTTTTTTTTTTTTTTTGCTATTCCCACCATGGTAAAACTATTCCAAGCAATGTTAAGGCACATTCTACCAGGGCCTTGTCCTCTTTGATGGTATATTGGAAAGGGGTGGACTCCTGAAGTATTCTACAGGCAGGAATTTGGTCCTCTGTTTATAACTTTATTCCTTCTTTAGGTCCAAGACAGACTTGCTAAGACTGTTAAGGCTCCTGCACCCTTATCCTTTATCCTCCAATGTGAAGTAAGATTTGGGAATCTACCCAAAGGCCACTGCAGCAGTGGGAATGAAGAGCATAGTACAGTTGTTTAAATCCTGCTTACCTAAAACTATAGATTTTTGAATTTCATTACTGCTGCAGTGGCCACACCCACCTACTATTCTCCTTTGTAGATAGCTGAGGTGGTACACAACCGCCTTTGCTATGGTCATTGTTGTTGTTTGGATGATTATTGTGGTGATTATAGATTGTTGCTTGTTGGCGCAGGATGAATCTTTTTTCCTTGGGGCAATAAAATCCTGAAACTTGCCTCACTCTGGTTACTGATATACTTCCCCCCAAAGGGATGCAGCCTATCAGCAGGCAGAGTGAGTGAGAGGAAGGGAAGTTAGAGGTTTAGCAAACTAGCAAACTGGCCAGCTGCTGTGTCCATGACTGGACACTATCCATAGGCTATTACATGTAGGCTACTGCAATAATGAAGAAATATGAATACCTACTATTACAGGTAAGTAAGACTTACACAACTGTGCTTTTTCACCTATATGGTACAATATTATGGTTTAACAATAAATTAAATAAAGTTGTTAAAGAGTTAAACATCTACATATATAAATGGATGTTATATTAAGCTGTTACACTGCAGGTGAAGCAGGCCCATACTGAAACCCAGGTTTTTACTCCGTACTTGTGTTTTTTGCATATTTATTCCCATGTTTACTTATGTTTGGCTGTTTCTGGCAAGATACTTTCACTATTGTACTACAAAAATCTTTATCATTCTTCAAGTGATAATTACTTTATTGTGTGTGTACTGTTTGGATGTGTTTGATAGTATTTGCTGATCAAGCATTCTTCTTGTATGCTATGCTGTAGTTGTAGTGCTGCAGTATTGTCCTTGCTGTTGTATTGACTTTTGAATCATGTACAAAAATTCCAAATACTTGGGGGTCTAAATTCTGAATAAACAATCCAGAAAACTCTCATGTTATTTTATGTTCTTGGTTCTGCTCCCAGATTGTTAATGGTTGATACTGTCTCCTGCTCTGGTTTTATAAAACTCACAGAATAGTAAATATTTTTTCAATGCATCACCTGACATTAAGTAGGGCTTATACATGTCTGTGCAGTTTAACATTAATGCCATTGCCAACATTGTCTTTGTAACCTTCAGAGTAGTCCTTTTATTAATAATAATTTTTGTAATTTCTAAAGCAGGAGTTGGATGTTTTACAGCCCATTTTCCAGTTGTGACCCTGGTTGAAGGGCTAACACTGCTTCACTTCTTCAAAAGCAATTATCAAGCTTTGCTGTACACATAGCATACTTAACATTGTTACATAAGCATTGTTATACACATGATATGCTTACAAATGCTTAGTTCAATATTAGATATTCTGTTGTAAACAGTGCTGTACTTATTAAACTGCAGTAACTAGGTGCCACTGAGGTATTATGTCATTATAATAATAATACCTGATCAAACTGTTATCTGTGTCCTTCTATGATGACTGTATATGCTTGTAACTTAGGCCTGTCCATCTTATTCTGGCCTGGGGTATAGCTGCTGGTGTCATATTATTTAACCAAAGCTATCTCGAAGGTTCTGTAGTAATGCCTGGCAGCAAAATTATATGAATTCTATGTCCTAATGTATTTGCCAATATTTTACATCTTTGCCCTATCTTTTATCTGTGTTTTTTCCTCACATCTGGTTCATTCTTATGTTTATAGACTTTGACCAGGACACTCTCTCCTCAGTCAGCCAGATTCAGTTGCCCACCCAACCATGATTGCCACCTGGATTTTGCATGCTACAAACAGGAGTAGCCTGCTAAAAACAAAGTCAAGGACCTGTATACTACTCTGCTGTGGATATATATCCTCTACAGATGGGTGTTTTGATAAGTACTTATTCACATTTCTGCACTTGAAGGAGTCACACCTTTGCTGCAGTATTTGTATAAGGCATGCACACTGCATCAGGGAAGTAGTCAGTAGCTTTGTAATTTAGATACCATAATATAACTTGTCATACATTAAAAACTGCATTACCCAAATTTTAATAGCCTAATATATCTCTTTAAATGCAGCTTTTAATATACACCTCTTACATATTTGGATACTTTATGTAAATCCCCATCTATCAATATTTGGTTTAATTTTAAGAACAGTCTTTCATAGAACTACATTAGGTAAACCTATTGCCCTCTTTTTGTTATAGACATCAGGTAATTAACTACCAGGTTTTTGTTATTATTCTAATTTCACTTTTTTCTTTGTTTAAACAGTAGATTTTGCTAAGCCACCCCTAATCTCACTTCTCTTAGTTTTCTCTTCTTGTTTCTTTTTGTATTAAACTCTTCTTACTACCAGTGCACCATATAGCAAGTGTATAAACTTTCTCATTAATTCCCTGCTTTTTATAATTTGCTTTATATAGTAAAGTGGAAACAGTAACAATTACACACATTTATTTATTTTTTGGCCCAGTTTATTGATTGATTGTTTTGTGTCCCACAACATTCTGAGCAAGTGGAACCTGCTCCATTTGGCCTTGTTCTGCTTGGGCTTGCTCTGCTACCCTACCCACTATTCCCACCCCCCATTTCCACACACCTCAAATTTTAACCAATCTCAGTCTATAAAACCTGCACACATTAACTATTTGCAGTTCCTCCCATATTGCTTTCAATAAGCCCTACACTATCCAGCTCTCCCTACTGATACTACTACTACTATATCATATTTCCTGCCCTCTTACTTACCAACACTTCAAAACCATATTGTTTCCCAGTACAACATATCACCCCTCTTTTTATATCCCTCCTCTATAACTAAATTTGTCAAAATGCCATCCTACAACTAACACCATGATGCTAATCTCCAAGTTGACACTCTCACATCTCCTGCTACTCACCCACTTAACATCTTTACCTTCACACTTCCACATAACCAATCGTCATCATCCTAGTTGTACTAGCCTATATAGTGCAGGATACTCAACCCTTAATTCACCCAGGATAGCATCCAGCTTATTCCCTCCCAACACCACAAATTTTTTCACATACAAACTACACTTATACAACCCCATAATTCATGAGGTAAAATAAAAAATTTAAATGAAATGCTTATCCTACAACCAACATGCCCTCCCCAAACCAAAACTCAGTGACGTCATACATCCAAACCCTGGACCAGCTACATTCCCACAAACCTTTAACTGTACAACCCCCACAAACCACACCCCTCCAATACAACACAACACTACTTGTTCTTCCCATAAAATTACACATATAAACATTAGAAGCATCCACAATAAAATATCACAGTCCCGTGCCGGGCTTAACCTACATGCTCCAGATACAATAGTCCTAACTGAAACCTCGCTGAAAAAAGAAACAAAAGATAGTACCTTTCTACCCCCAAATAATAATATACTTAAAGCAGACAGAGAAAATAAATGGGCCATTTGAGTTGCAATACGACACAAAAGTTCTCTGCAGATTACCCCTTCACCACTAAATCCTCCACAATTTGGTAAGGCAGAAATTCTCATATCTACCCTGAAACTCAACCAAAACAAAACGTTATCCATCATTGGTGCTTAATTGTCACCTGGTAATAATCTCTCTCTGTTGCAGAAGACTTCTTCTGCTGGATCTCATCTAACTTTTCCCAAGAAAAATACATACTGGGTCATTTTAATATAGACTGTTTCTCTCTTCCGAATTACCTAATCAATAAATCTCTTTGATCTCTCATAGCTAATCACAACTTCCAGCCATTATAATAAAAACAAATCTAAGGGAATATTAATTGACTGGATTCTTGCCTCTATGCCTCACAAAATGTTTACCTCAGGTACCCTTCCAGATACCTTAAGTGACCATCACCCTACCTATGTAATAAGAAAGCAAACTAACATTCAAAAGCAGCTGCATTTCAGCATAGCATGTAACCCCACATGTTTCAATAAAGATTCCTTTATTTCCTATCTAAAACAAAAGAAGTTATAACCCTCCCCTATACTTGGCACTTATCCGGCCAAGTTTGAGTATAACATGACATTTGTCATGTACTGTACTAAGCACCTGCAGCAGTTAGAGAAACCTCAGAGGTTTCTAACAAAGAAGATCAAGAGGCTCCAGCATGTTCCTTACACAGACTGACTGAAGTCCCTGTCACTATAGTCCGTATCATATAGACTTCTTAGGGGAGACTTATGCCTGACCTACAGAGCAATCCAAGACCCAAACCTAATGAACTTGCTGCATATCTGTTAATCAAATGGGACTAGGGCTACCCTTTCCATGGACCTAAATTTGGCCTGTGACTTAAATAGGACATGTTGGAGGGACAGATTTATCTTGCAGTGACTGCCGTGTCTTTGGAACAGGCTACCAATTCATGTGAAACAGAGCACCTCTATGACACTGTTCAAGATGAACCTGGACAAGTGGATGGGGCACCATAAATTCTTACCGGGAATAGAACCCACAACCCTCCTGGACATGGGCAGTCATCACTAAATGCAGTCTTGGGTATTGACTAGCATTTGTGTGGTATTATACTGGGATGAAATGGCTAGGCTTAAAATGACCTCCGGGTCGATAGCCTAGTAATCTCCTATGGTTATAAATGAAATGTTCTAAATACATTCCACTAGATGAAGCAGGTCTTTTTAATTCGACTTCCTTGAATGCTGCTAGGACAACGTCACTTTTTTTTGATCTACCATGTCTGTCCATCTGCCTTACCTGTATGACCTAATGCCTCCCAAGTGGTGATCAATTGAAAGCTCAGCACCTTTTTTGAACTGAGTGTCCAGAACATACAGTCTCAGGTCTGATGACATGATGACAAAGTCACTCACTGGCTTTTAACCTCAAGATGCCCTTGAACAGCTGTGTGCTTGAACATGGTGTCTGCTATTGATACTCCATGACTAGCACAGACATCCAATAAGAATTCACCACTCTGTTTTAGATCAGGCAGCTCATTGTTCCTAATCATATTCCTTTAAGTATGTCTGTTATTCTCTACATGAGCACTAAAGTCAGTGATACCCTATCAAGTACTGTCAGTACAGCCTTCCAGAATGTTGAATGCCCTGAATACCTGTTAAGTGCTTATGCATAAACTAGTTTCAGAGTTTTCCTTTATGGAGCTTGAAAGCTACATTGAGGCAATCCTCTTGTCCTTTGCCACAAACTCCAAGTGAATAGCACTCAGCTTTGAGCTTGTGGGTATCCCCACATCTGCCTGAAGACTCACATGACAGGCAATTCTGACTCACATGAGGGGCAATTCTGGAGTAGGAGACAGAACACTGATTGAGAAGTCTGATTTCAACACCAGTATATTGTGTAGAGGCAAGATCAACTATATCTAGCTGATATTTATCAACCTTCTGCACAGGCTCTGGCTCCTTCCTCAGTCTTGATGTGGTATTCTAAGTCCAGGATTGAGCCCATCTTAATCTGTCTCCTCCTGCTTGCCCCTTGAGTGGCATTCTACAGATCACCACTCTTTAGCTTGTAGATGTTGAGCTGCATGTTGGCTCCATGTATCTTTTTTTTTGGTTAAGCCAGTTTGGGCTACTAGGCTCACCCAGTGACATAATGCTCACCTGTAAGTACAACCTCCAAGTCAGGTTCCAGGGATAGACCCAGAATCCCTGTTCTGGGTGAAGTTCCTTGATTCTTTTTTTAAGTGAACCACCACGGTGGTCTTTTTTGAAATTTTGGATCACAATTTGCCTGGACCCTCATTTTATTCTATTATGCCAAGGTTGGCCCTACCAGGAGAACAATGCTCCATAAAGCATAGCTTTAGCAATCAGAAGAAATTTGCAAGCCTCTCACCACCACCTCATCAAGGTCACAAACCTCAGAATAACTTTCAAGAAATGGTCGTTTCAAAATATTTTGGACAAATTTTCAACATGACATCGGCAAGACCATCTCTTGAACTACACCACTGTGCAGTTCTTCCTGAAACACAAATTCCTGGATTTCTGAAAGATTAAAACAAACAGTTAGAAGGTCACACTGAAAAAACAATCAGAAAAAAATAAATGAAAACTCCAGCCAAGCTAGAACTTCCAATGAGTGACCTCCCAAACCTCCTGTAACAGAGGCACATGGGATATATATGGTGTTTCTTATGCTTAGTGAAACACTCTGCTTATGCTATGCTGACGAGGTCATAACAAGGCCGAAATATGCATATCCATAGCTAGTGGGGTTTGGCTTTATTGGCCTGAAATTGTCCATTAAAATGACTTCAAATGTAAAAGTCATGGGCAATCAGAATTACCATGTAGCTGAAACACCTGATGTTCATAAGGGTCATTTGCATATATCCCATGTGCCTCTGTTACAGGAGGTTTGGGAGGTCACTCATTGGAAGTTCTAGCTTGGCTGGAGTTTTCATTTATTTTTTTATGATTGGATTTCTGAAACAGGATTTTCCACAGAGACCACAAACTCACCATGTGGGATGGAACTGTACAATAACAGTTATGCTGTTCATGTGAAAGAGCACCAACAATGGTACCCTGAACATGTCCAAAATCACTGACCATTTCCAAAGCTATAAATGTATAAAGATGCCAATTAAATTGATGTGCTTTATAAAGTCTGTGATATTCATTCAATCTGCCTGACTTTTGCTCATAATGTTGACAGTTTTCCATCTTTCATGCCAGTCTTTCAGTGTATCATCCACAAACCCCACCTCAAAGGTTATACTGCTGTCTTAAGAACATTACCAAAAGGTAATTTCACACAGGTTCAGC
This sequence comes from Protopterus annectens, assembly GCF_019279795.1. Classification (NCBI taxonomy): domain Eukaryota; kingdom Metazoa; phylum Chordata; order Ceratodontiformes; family Protopteridae; genus Protopterus; species Protopterus annectens. The sequence continues at coordinate 543,311,186 of NC_056750.1, forward strand.
AAACTCACCCCAGAGAACATAATTGCAAAAGGGCAGTTCAAAAGTTCATAGAACAGTGCCACGAGATGAGTAGAGATAAACATTGGTCTGTAATGATTGATAGTTGCCAAAGTTATGGACTAGCAGTTAATCTTACATATATTTTCTCCTCAATTTTCAGTCTTTAAGGTCCATATTTTAACATATTATCTATATAATTTCATCAAATTAAAAGTACGACTGTCATGACAGTTATTTCATAAAAGGTAATTTTTTTCAAGGAAAGTAAAAAAAATGTCCTTTGTGAAATTCAGATGTGATATGTGATTTCCATAAGGTTTCAAAGTGTGCTTTTTGAACTGAGATGGGTAATTACAGTGTGTGAGTTCTTGAAGTTGGAATTTAAGGTATTTGCTCTGAAAGGTTGTTCCAGAATGACTGCTAAATGCCAAAGTTATTAGCTTTTGATAAACCTGGTGAAGATATGCTTCTACATCTTTGGCTGGACCACTGCTCCTGATCAGTTCTGATATGAAAGCTAATTCTGCAGTCCCACGGCAAAAGAACAATTTCAGCAGAATATTTTCATTTTCATGACTTGAGCTCATGAAGCAGCCATAAGATGAATATATTGAAAGTCTGAAAGGAAAGTACTGGAACCTGCTAATGTCATAAGCCTGCATTGTGTCTGGAGAACATAGCCTTAGCTCAGTGATCTGACATGTTCAGACTGTCACTCAGTAATATAATAGCTCTGATAATGTTCAGTGTTATTAAAATGATACATAAAACATCTATTTTTTGCACCTTGTCAATCTGTAATTTTATCACTTGCAGATGCTGTGAACCATCCTTGTTTGTTTTGTATTCTGAATAGGGTTGCCATACCTGCCCCATACACTCACACACCTCGTCTAACAAATCAGCTTAAATACAGCACAGAATGAACATTTTCACTTCCAGTCTTTAACTGCCTCATGTTTGTTCATTTTCTTGAGGGCACATCTGTGTTGCTGCATTCCTCCTCTGTTGCAAGTAAAGAATCTTGCTTTAACAAATGATTCTTTATTGCACTCCACTCCCTGGATCAGCCAAATGTTCAACTGACAAAAATGGAGTCTTCTGCACAATAGAGCAACATACATTTTTAAAATATGTGTGGTCCATACTGACTGTGCCCCCCCCATTACAGTGAGGCAAGACAAAAATTAAATGGACACTGTCCTCTGTGGTAAAGTAGAGCATAAAGTTTGCTAGTGAGTAGCAGCACTATTTCATAGAAGTTATGTGTAATTCATTTTATTTATTTACTGATTTGTTAACCGGGTAGGTGAGCTTGTCCCAAGATCTTTTGCAGCCATGACCTGAACTGTAAGGCAGTAACAGAAAGAGAGAGTACATCTATTATCACTGCTTGTATATATTAAACAATATAAAGGAATGTATATAGGTTTACAGAAGATATAACTGGATAATATTATCTGTACATATTTGGACAGTCAGAGTAGTGTTACCTAACATATTAACAAATGAGGAACAATATACAAACAATATAGTATATGCGCAGTTAAAATTAGAAAATGCTCATCTGTTATATGATTAGGTAATTGAAGATGGCTGGAGTCAGACAGGAAGCACTGAATGCTAATTTATCCTTTACTGAAGGACATTGATGTCATTACCAGATTTACAAGTGTAAAAGAAGAAGCTTTAAACACTCATTATTCACGTCTGAAATGCTAGGAAACAGCTTTATGTGGACAGTCTTTCATTTAGACAAAGACAATAAAAATCCAACTGCATTGCAGGCATTTACAAAATAATGCATGTAGAGCCCTAATTATTTTAAGTTTGAACTAGCAGAAAACTAATCTGTTGTTCAAGGGCAAAATTGCTGTCAGTTTGCAACATGCAAAGTGAAGACGTAGTTTTCATTTTCTAAATGAACACAGCCCATCTGCTATTTTTGTCACATTAGTGGTTTAACACCTGCATATTTCAGGTAACCATGAAGTGAAGCTTCTTTTTTGGTATACTGCTTACCCAGATGGTTTATACCACATTTACAACAATGTTTAAGATTTTGGCAATTGCTGCCATCAGGTTGTTTGAAATACGTTCTTCATGTTGTAGCATAGTTCTTCAGTGGAGTGTTAAAGTTGCCCTTTCTGTCAGTGGGAAAGTATAACTTTAGTTTTAAAAATTACGTTTACTTTGTGCGTAGCATTGTACAGACACACAGTCTAAGCCTCGAACATTCAGTGTCTTAATTAGAAAGGGTAAGTGACTTGTATAGGTAGTAATAATTGTATTATGAGTTATGTGTCACAGCCACAGTCTCTGGCTGCCGGGAAGATGGGTGGGGTTGGTGAATTATGTCTGGCCCAGTCTCAGTCATCACTAAGTTTAACACCCATAGCCACTGAAAATATTCAAATCTTCGCTCAGTGATCTAACATGTTCAGACTGTCATTCAGTAATCTAACATGTGATCTTATGTGTTCCTTTCCCCCCGACTCTCTGGCAGTTATTCTCAATGATTTGACAATTGGGTGCAGTTAGACTACAAAATATCAGAAATCAGCAAGACCTTCATGTGTGTTTTAAAGTATGTAGTATTTCAAGTGTTAGTGCGGTGTACCAAGACAGCTAATTGTTTTAATGCTTTCTACATCATCTTCTGCAATGCATGGTCATGCAAGCCTAGAAAATGATGGCAGAGAAGAACAGCCATGTAAACTGACATACACCCATCCTATTGGGTCATTGCAATCTTACTTGAGTTCAGTTTCTCTCTCATCATCTTCAGTACTGCTTCAGCTCTGATTTAGGCAATGTGAATTTCCCCGTTGTTGCTGAATTCAGTATCACATGTGGGAGGCTTTTCTAAACATCAAGAACTCATTCAATAAAATAATACTTTTGCTTGTGTGCAATTTCTTCTGATATAACAAGCATGCTGCCTTATTGCATCCTTTAGAGTATATAAAGCTCTTTATGATGTTTTTCATTACATTTTTGGTTCTATTAATGCTTCTTTGCAGACCATATGCCATCATCATAACAACCATTTAAACAGACTCAATTCTACTTATGTTCTTGCAGAAATAAGACCTCAAGAGCTGCACACACTTTTCCAAATGTGATGTCACCATCTCACCAGTTGTAAAGAAAATTACAGTCTCCCTCTCCCTCTTGCTAATGCTTTGTATTTTGTATTCAAAGCTCCCTCAAGATTTTCTTGCAAAGATCTCCCACTCATACATCATATGAAATAAAAAAGAACAATCTATTTCCTGTCTGTTTTAAATAATTTTCATTTAGTTTACTGTCATTAAAATAAACACTCCCTACCAATTCTTACAAATGCAATTCCTTTAGATGCATCTAATATAAATGTAACATTTTTGTGTAAATAATGTACTACTACAACAATCAGTACATCTGTGCATCATAGTTTTCTGTTGCCTCTTTCTCCTTGTATACTTCCTCAGCCCAGTCTCTCTTTCCTCTGCTTTCATCTCCTCTGTTCACTTCATAATTAAATGAAACTCTTTCAGTTCTGACTGCACCTCTTTTCTCCATCTGTTCTTGACATCCTCCTCAGCACTCTGCATTCATCCCTACCCATGCTATAAATTCCCCTTTTCTTCTCTAAACTGTCATCCTCTTTTCAGTCCTTTATCCTTCTGCATCTCCATTTGCCTAAACAGCTTCTGTCCACATTCAAAATGTCTTCTCATCTTACTTTCCCTTATTACTCTGCTTACCATTTACATTTTCTCTCCTCACATTAAATTTTTCTTTCCCCTTTTCATTTTATTTATTTATTTTTCTCTTGGCCATCAAGACTATCCTCTTATTCCTTCCCACTTCTCTGACTCTTTTCAACCCGAACAAGCAAAACCTGCAGCTCCTTTCCACTTCCCTTTATATATCCATTCACATTTATGTCAGGATTTCTAACATTATGATCCCTCATGTATTCTCTTTGCTCATCTATGTTGCTACATCACATGTATCAGTCTTGCATTCCTCTACACATACATGACACTTAACCTCTATGCATTATTATCTTGTCAGCTAACCAGTCTGATGTATAATTCTCATCTGTTGGTCCCATAGTGGCTGTAACAGCCTTTGTCATACTTTCATATCCCTCAACCTGTTAGTGTAAGAAATCTGGACAAAGAATAGAATAATGGAGGGTTAAAGGCCCAAAAATAGGGACAGATTTTTTAATAAACTTAGAAAGTTGCTAGAATAACATGATCTGTGTTAGGATATTGGTCGGGAGGGTGGCCTAATGGTTAAGGTGTTTGCCTTACAAACACAAGGTGCAGAGTTTGAGTTTCACAAGGGATAATTGGCTAGGCTTAAAATGGCTCGCAAGGGCGGTTAGCCTAGTACTAACCTATGAACCTATGTATTTTCTGAAGGATATCAAGTCTGACACTCAACGGTAAGTCATTATTTAATGACTTCAGGCCTTGTGGTTTGCCAGAAAATCATAACTTGTAAAAGGAACAGACCAAACATATGAGGCAAAAATCTGGACAGTTGAAAGGTTTGCAAGTTCTCTTTTGTTTCTTAATCTCTCCTTCTCCCTAAAAATATTCTATTTTATATCTGTATAATATACATCCATTTCCACTTCACAGCACTCTTTGTTTACCTATTATTATTTCTGTCCTCTCATTCCTCTCATTTCCTTTTTCATTTGTTTCAGCTATATCTTCCTTACTGTGTCTGGCAGATTCTTCTTTATCCTTACATAGTTATCTCAGCTTGTCCTTTATTGCATTTATTTCACTTTTCACTCCAGTCCCAGCATCTCTCTATCATTTTTTTATCATTCTCCTATAACCACTTTTTTCTCTACTTCACTTCCAGAAACCTCTCTTCCATTTGACAATGTTCGAGTGCTCTCAACTTTTACCCAGCAGAATTTGGAATTAAGTAAAAAATAACTAAGGATAAGGCCCCAAATTAGGGACACATTTTAAATGTTGGCACTGTTATCTTAGAAATTCTCAGAAATTATTTCTGATTTTAGGAGGAATGAAACAAACCTTTTAGAAACGTCAAGGGGCATCCCTACAAATCAGGGACAGTTGTGACGTAATCCCCTCTGTTTAAATTACTTTCTGAATAAAAAAAAACAAAGCTTTAGGAAGCAACCCACTCAAATAAAACATAAAAGGTTATTTGATAATATTGTTGTTTAATAGTGTTAGCACTACATGTACCCTGGTCTGAACGATCATGTCTCTATTAGTTGCATTCTAAAAAAACTTTTCTTTGAAAAGGTGACATGGGTTTAAATGGTTTTTAACTGTTTGTCTATTATTTTACTTTACATTTTATACACAATTAAAAGTTATTTGCTTTTTGGTTGTTTGTATAGCAATATTAGTTTTGGATTGGTATTAGCTGAAGTGCGTTATCTTGAGTTAGTAGTTGTTTCTGGTTTTACTGTGTGGTTACTTTAATTTCAATTGATTTTGATTTTAATTGCACCTTTTTAACATAATTAATTGGTTCAGATGCGTATAAATCTTGTTTTAAATTGCATTCATTTAATCATTTTTTTTGTCTGAGGAAGGAGGGACATTGAGCTCTCCGAAAGTGTGTGCTAACACTATTAAACAACAATATTATCAAATAACCTTTTACGTTTTATTTGAGTGGGTTGCTTCCTAAAGCTTTGTTTTTTTGTTTATTTGGTTTGTTTTCTTGAGTTTTTGAGTTTTCGTGAATTACTTTCTGGTTATCTCCTTTCTGCTCTTCTCCTCACTCTAACATAAGCCCACTCTTTCTCACCCCTCCCCTCATTTACTATCCGATGCATCCCAAGCCTATCTTTCTATATGAACATGGCTTTAATATATGCCATTTTGTGCACTTTTACATCTGGCATACCCTACCTTCCAGTAGGTTATCCCTCGTATTATTTTCTTATCAATTCTAGGCGTTGATCTGCTTCACATAAGTCTACAACAAACCTGCTGTAAATTAAATTCCTTCATTGCATTAAACTTGACTGACATACATTTTGTTGCAATTAGTGCCTTTGATGGGTCCATCAATTTAATAACACTCACTCTTCCCAAGTGTGACCCAGCACCCTTGTTCAGTCTGTCACAACCTTCCCTCACTTTTCTTGTTATGCCGAAGTAATTCTGTCTGAGAATTTCCTTCCTTTAGCAAGCCATATACCTTGATTCCTAAATACTATGCATCCTTACTGTATTCATCCTGTCTTCTGTTATTCCTTGTTCCAGGCCAAGCTTAAGCATACCATCTTCACCATTAATTTTTAATTCCATTTCCTTTCCAGATCTCATTGACTTTTCCAATATCCCAGACATTGTTCACTCTCAGTCCCTCGCCATCATTATGGAGTTATCCATGATCAAGTTAAAAGGAACTGCCCCCCCCCCATAATTTCCCTGATGAATTGCTGTGGTTTCTCTAATCTTCCTCTTCCTTACCTTCTTCATTAGCTCTAGTAAGACCAGGGTTAAGAATAGTT
>NC_056750.1:543320199-543412699 GCF_019279795.1 Protopterus annectens
CCACAAGCACAGTTAGTTTAGTAGTAACCTATGAATCTATAAGTAACCATCAACCATATTTCCATATTATCAACCAATACATCCCTTGTGAGCAGTACATTTTATTTTATATTTGTTTACTGGGGTAGTTCACTGATCATAACTGACCATTTGCAGGGTCTATTTTAAAAGAACGAATGTTACAAATTGCGAATGCTCAGATGAGTGAAAATGCTGCAACTTGAAGTTTTTTTTTTATCGTAGTACAGTGAAGATCAGAATATTTCCCCTTTCTTCACTGCAGTGTGATCTTGGAGTTGGAATATACATTTAGTGGGGGGTATGGGGGGCAGCCCCCCACAATAAAGTTTTTGAGTTGCAGCATTTTCACTCATCTGTGTGTTCGCAATTTGTAACATTCGTTGTTTTAATATAGACCCCATTTGCTGGTACTGCCCAGGTAAAATAATTTTCAAAAAAAGTGTAAGAGAGAGGAAGTAAGTTGAACACATCAAAAACAGAAGAGAATGCAACAATACATTTCAAAAATTGTACAGCAGAAATTAATCGATGTAACAGCAATTCATGAAAAAATGCATATTTTACAATTTAACATGATAATATTTCAGGTTTACACCATAGTGGAAATGCTGTGAGGTAATGAGAGCCAAGTTGGGGGAGGTGAAGTTTAGAAGCGTTAGTAGTTGAGAGAGAGAGAGAGAGAGAGAGAGAGAAAGAGAGAGGGAGAGAGTGGCTAGCAGTTGAGAGGCCCTGACATGACATGGTCTGCTGTGTGGCATGTACAGTTTGATTTGTTGTGGAGGAATTTGTTTAAGTTCATCTCTGAAGGTGGGAAAAGAGGACTGTAGTTCCTTTAGGTGGGGGGGGGGGGGGTTGCAGATTTTAGGAGCAAGGATGGAGAAAGAGTAGTTGGTGCAGTGGAGCCTGGTTTCTGGGTGGTTGCTTAGGAGAAGCGTCTGAGACTGTAGTGTGTATGTGTTTAGTATAAAGTTCAACAGCTAATGGCAGTAATGAGATAGTTTGGAGAAGCTTTAAGATAAGAGAGCCTAGTATTAGTACTAGGTCTACTCTGTGCTGTTATAATCTCCCACATTCCTATAAGTCATTGAGGAAAGGTGATATCCAATTTATTAGGTCATATCTACAAGCTTTAGGATGATAATTTACTACCATTAGCAAAAAGCTTTCATGCTCATGATTTCATCCAATATAATATATTCATATTTACCTGCATAATGATTCAGAAGATATTTTCTCCTTATGTATAAGTTATTCATTACAAAAGTGGAAACTTTGCCTCCAAGTGTTTCTATTCTATATTTTACATATGCTGCATAGCCTGTTTCAGTCTGATTTCAGTTATTTTTATGTACCATGTTTCTGTTATTGTTGGTAGATTATAACCAGAGGACTGGGGCTTAGTGGCCTCTGGCACTGGAGGAGTCCATCAAGGAGTGAGAGAGAGGAATTAAAGGGTGGGGCCCATTTGCCTCTCCTAGGGGTGGTGGGAGGAGTTGGCATGCACCCAGGGGCACACTGGACTGTATCATCTCCCTGATGTTGATTGAGAAGACAACTGCTCATGTCTTGGGTGGATGGCAGGACCACGGAACACACTTGCAGAAGTTAGGGCACATCCTCTACAGATGGCCCGTTATGTGTCCTCCCCAGCAATATGTCAGATATGTGCAGCTAGTGTTGGAGAGAAAAGGAAAAAAAAATACAAACTGTCCCTGATGACTGTCTAATTGACGGTCCCTCCTGATTGACCATTGACCCAGTGAAGGAGAATAAATTGACCAGTTGGCCGGAAGTGACTGATGATTGACAGGAAGAGGGTGTAAAACTGTGAAAAAAAATTGTGTGAATAGTACTAAAGTTCCAAATGCCATTTTTGCTCACTAGATTTTTTCGTACATAATTTAAGCCTAAAATTGAATGTACTAAGGTCTTATCAGCAGCTACGGCACATAATAATAAAAAAAAATAAATAACTGCTGCCCTTTAAATGAACATATATCTTCTTTATCTACCTGGCATTAAGAGACTCCCATTCCTAATGTGTAAGTATTATTTCCATTTATACACGCATCATATTTATCCCCCTACTCACATCTAAATTCCATCTCTGTTAGTAAGATGGATGCATACAATTCTTCAGTAGACCGAGTATGACAATTAAACTTTAAGAGCATACCAAACATAGAAGATCTTAGTTCATTCTCACAAAAATACAAGATTAGTTTTTAAATTTCAAAGTAGAAGTCTTTAATATAAAATTAAGCTGCATCATTAATTCCTTCAGGTGCAGTAATATCACAAGAATCATGGTTACCACAGTTGCTCCATTATTTCTTACTCTAGTTTATCAGACATGGCAAATGACCACAATAAATTTTTTATTCTTACATATAGTGGAACTCAGTTCCTTTTTAAGTTATATGACATCGATTTTGTCTGTCTGCATCACACTATCGGCTCTCTTCCTTACCCTCTGGACTATCCAGTGCTCTCACATTGTTCATAATATATCTATCCCCTGTCATAGTTCATTGCAGATTACAGGGTATCCTCAGACCTGTCTGAAAAGAAAACAGACCAGGGGGTCTTCTGAGATTTGATCCATCTGTGGGGAATACCTCATGTAGACCTTTTTGACTCCTCTGTAAACAATCACCTGACAACATTCTGTTCAAGAACTCTATGCAAGAAGACCTGAAAGATAGATGAGTTTTCTTTTCCTTGGACAGGAATGCTCCTGTATGATTTCCACCTTTTCCACTGATATCCAGGGTATTTTGGAAGATTCAGAAGGAATACCCCCAAGGTCATTGTGGTGACTCTCTTCAGAGCCAAGCATCAGCTGTTCTCCCTTCTATTTGAAATGGGCATGGGCAATTACCCCTAGCTTCCTCACAGATTGGATTAACTCACACAAGGACAGGGATATTTGATACAATACCACCCCAAACAATTACAACTGACTGCCTGAGCGATAGGATCTTAATGCATTTTGGGCACCTGTTTATTGAGGATGTGTAAGTAGGTACTGATGGCAGCAATAAAGCCTGTTACTAGAAAATCACATAAAAACAAATGGAAAAGGTTTTCTGTTTGGTGCCAACAAAATAACCAACACCTGTTTAGGGCTAGTGTTTCTCTAATTTTACAATATTTGTGTGATTAACTTTAATATGGCATGACTTACTCCTCTATTAAGGTTCATTTGTCTGCCGTTTCAGCATGTCTGCCCATAGATTCCTCTCTTTCAGTGCATTCTCATGTAAACATGTTTTTAAAATGGGTGCTACATAAGAAGCCTCCACAAAAATGTGTTGCCTCTCCTCAGGATCTTAATTTTGTGTTAGAGAAGCTGACATTTGCTCCATTTGAACCACCTCATCTGCCTAACTTGAGGTTTTTAACATGAAACCAGTTTTGATAATTGCTTTAACCTCTGCAAGAAGGGAATCTGAGTTGCAAACTCTTATGGTGGGTCAACATTATTTCATTTTCCACAGAGACATGGTTTCTTTAAGAACAAATCCTTTTTTATGCCTAAAATGACATCTAGGTTTACTTTAAACCAAACTATCAATCTCCCTGTGTTTCTTCCTGAATCCAAGAATGACTGAGAAACAATACTTCATACCTTGGATGTCCAGAAATGATTTGCATACTATCCTGACAGAATTAAATCTTTCAAAAATTCCAATCAGTTGTTGATTTTTGTGGAGGTAAGAAAAAACAACCTGTGTCAAAGCAGAAAAATGGTTGTCTCAGGTTCTTACCTTTTGTTATTCCCACCAAAACAAAATTATTCCAGATAGGGCCAAAGCCCACTCTACCATGACCTTGGCTTCACCTATGGCATTTCAGAAAGGGTTGGTCTCTAGAAGTATTTTAGAAGCAGCAACGTGGTCCTCTATTCATACTTTTACAAAGCACTATAAACCAAATTCCTCTTCCTTGTCTAGGACAGGCTTTGCTACGGCCATTCTACAGGTGCTCCTGGACCTTTTCCCTTTCACTTCCCAGTTTTTCTAAGTTATGGTTCTTGCAACAGTGAAGAGCACAGTGCAGCTTTGAAAGTAAACTTACTATAACAGAAGATGTTCAAATGATAACTGCGGCAGTAGGCTGTCCCTACCTCCATCTCCCTTGTTTTTTGGTGTGCTTTTTAGTACAGGATATGGCCATGTCTTTTTCTTTTCCTAGCAATGTCCTGTCAGAGGTTAGCCTACTTCTCTCAGTTGGCATGAAGGCTCTAAAGGGCTTGACACCCAACCAGTTTTTTTAGTCAGCTCAGCTAGAGCTGACTAATGGTTTGGGCACATGGAAGGTGCCCTGGAGCTCTGGAAGCTGACCAGCAGGATATAACTTGTACAGCTTAGACCTATTGCAGCAGGGATCATTCAAACATGTAGTGTTATGGTAAGTTTACTTACATAACTGTACTTTCTACTGAATAACCCTTTCACACATGCAGGTCAGTGTTCAACTGGAAATATACATGCTATTACTAACCTGGTGTATTACCTATAAACACTTGTGCAATCAACACCAGTCCACTTCCCACATCCATGCCGATGAGAAGTATGAAGGTTTGCTCATCTGTCCTGGACAGTGTTTTTAGGAACTCTTTCACTTTTGTGAGATGCTTCTATGTGGGTGGTCCACCTTCTCTGGAGGAACTTTTCCTGGTTCTTTAATCCAGGCATGCAGTATCATACTCATGACTCTTTGATGCACTTGTTACCTTGTTATGGCTACTTATTTATTGATTACCTTCACATCTTCTTGCCATACTTGGTCCTGAAAAGCCTTGTCAGTTTTATCCTTTTCAAGGATGGATGCAGAACTATTCCAGCCATTGCCATTCTCTTGGGCACATGACAGATGTGTACACCTGCAGGTTGCACATGTGGGTCAGGGCGTATGTTTGCATGTGTGTGTGTGTGTGTGTGTGTGTGTGTGTTACACCTCTGTGTCTCAGCACTGTACACTCCCTCCATTTGTTGACCACATACCAGCTTACTATTGTATTGTGGTCATTCCCATCTTGTATCATACTAACAATAGCAGTGGGCATGTTGTCATGTCTCACATTCTTACATTACTATATTGACAGCCAGTGGTGTTGCACACATCCTAAACCTCTCACCTCCCTCTCTACATGTTGCAATCTCTTAATCTATGTGCCAGGGTCATAGTGTCCACTGTAGAGTGTCTTACAGTCTTTGCACATAGGCTACAATGTGGCTGCCCATGGGATATTCACCTTCCATGTCCTTGTGGTGCATTCTCTATCATAGTAATCCCCCAGCTGGATATTCACCTGTGATACTCCTGCACTGTGTAACTTACTCATTCTACTGTTTCATATCTGTGACTTTTGCTCCCATGCATTATAGTTGCTCAGGACAGTGCTGATACATATTACCAGTTTTGTATTCTTTGAAAAATGCCTATAATACTGTACAAAATCTTCTCCATTGAATTCCTACTTGCTTGTCTTAATGTAGTCTCCCATATGTTCTCCTCCCTTTTTATCAAATTACAATTGTCCCTGTAACCCAGTGATTATGATAATAAGGAAACGTAAGGTGATCATCTTTTAGTTGCTTTCTTTATGTATTGCGCTATCATATCTAAGTAGTGTTACCATGATCCTTATGGCCTTTTTCTGGGCTACTGGGACATGTGCATACTACACTCATGCACACACACTCTGGTACCATTTTGATAGCCCATTATTGCTGCCCAATGATGCATATGATGTGGTGTCCATAATGTGTGACCTTGCATGCAGGTCTAAGATTGTGCCCTTTGTTCAGCCTGTAGGGAAGGCATGACTTCTTCAGTTACTGGGTTTATCAGGGCTCTTGCCTGGTGCAGCCATGAAATCAAGATATTTTTGTATCTGTTGTACATGAACTTTCAGGAGCACCCTCTGCGCCATTATGATGGCCTGTTATACAAGACTGAAGCCTGGCACCAGCCTGCCAAGGCAGTGAATGGTGCCATTGGTATTACCTTCTCTGACAAGCAATGCAGGCATTACATGGAGCTGTTACCCTGACCTACTCTGCTAGTGGGAGTCAGAGGTTTGGGAGAGCAGTCAGAAGTTTGTAATAATTGTATATAGGTTTTGTCATTTTTTCCAGTTATTGTCTGTTGGTTTCCTTCCCTTCTGTTGGTAGAGTCCCATTGTAATGACTGGTCTCTGTTTCTTTTACAATTCCTGAGGAGAAGGGATGCCTGTCTAAAGTGGTTTGACAGTATACATTCCCTATTACCTGGACAGCCAATGTCCATTTCTGGTGTGTACAACTGCAATTCAATTTATTATACATGTGTGCACTAATATGTTATATATTATTTTTGTTTTGTCTCTTGCTTGTACAAATTCAACTGTGATGCAAGAAGTGGAGTAGCAGTAGCAGCCAGCTGGCTCTTCTCCAGCCAATGCACCTGATGGTGGGTCATTGGAGGTCACCAGGCCTGCCAGTAAGCAAGGAGATACAGGTCACACAACTGTAGGCAATCTGGAGGCCTCACTAGTGGTTTCCATGATCAGCTTTCAGTAGGGACAGAGACTTCTTTTCTGAGATTGGTCTAGAAGGGTCCCCATTTGTCATCCAGAATCAGATGTGATGGCAGGCCATGTCTAAGATGTACTGGCAGCTGAACTTCCACACAAAGACCATGGAGTGCTTTCTGGTACAAATGATATAGTAATGTGATTGGCTAGATCAAACCATGGAGGTGCCAAGGACAGAGCCTGTCCCTGATGTCAAACAGGGAAGTAATTTATGTCAGGATAGGGTCTCCTCTGGTCCAGTCAAACAAGCCCATTGTACCTCACCCTATTCCCTTCATGATATTTGCATTCTCCCATACCCTGTTTGTAGTCCAGTCCTCCCCGTCATCTGTTCTCCTCCCTCTGCATAACTGTGTATCTCCACTGTTGCTCCTTTTTATGTCTCTTCCATCCCTGTCTATCTTTGTCTGCATGTTATGATTGTTTGTCTGCCTCTGCTACCCTTCCTACTTCCTCTTTCCTTTCCTACACAATCTCCTTGTTATTTTCCATTTACTCTTCTTCAGCAAAAGTAAAATGGGCACCTGTGACAAAAAAATAATGCCCCTCCTTTCTCACCACCTATGGTTCCTTCAGGTTACCATTGTGTGTATTCCTCTTTTTGCTTTTGCCCATCTTCTTTTTTTTTTCTTTCCTTTCTCCCCTTCTTCCCCATTTATATGATAACTAATCTGGAACATTGCTGTGCTAACCCTCTTGTGGCAAGCTCGTAATGCCTATTTTGCACCTAGAAAGTGCTTTGATGCACATGTGAACATTTGTAGCCTAAGGAATACCACCTCACTGTTCTTGTCACTTTGGTCATGTGATCATAGTGTGGTCACTTTTGTAGAGTTCTGTAGTGTGGCTACAGTAATTTACTATGCAGGCCTTTTCCTAGATTACCAACACTCTACTAATTCTACTGTATAACTAAGCAGCATCAGGCACCTCATGCTTTGATGTTTAGTACTGTACCACCGTGTTACAAATTTTCTGACTAGTCCCACAGTCTGATGAATAAACAAATGCGGTAAATATCAAAATGAATTCTAATGTGATTAATTATTTTTAGGCAGGAATTTGCCTCACTGCACACTTAGACATGGGTGGCTGAACCTTTTCTATACTCCTGCTATGTACATATTCTAACTCTGAGATTCGTCCACCAAGGAATAAGAGCAATACACTGAGGCATTACAACCTTGGACTTATGTATGTTTGTCTTTTCAGACATTTAGTCACAACTGGGTTCCACAGAATGTCATCAGGAACCTGCTGAGCTCTATATTGTACTTAGTCTGTGGTTTTAGATAGAAATATCTAAAACCTTTAGAAAATCTAAACTTCTTAGAAAGCCTAAATTGGTTAGAATTGCCTCATCAACTAACATATACATAGCTTCTTACCACCTATAAATTTATCCAGCATCCTTCTGCCTGTCCAGCACTAAAAAACATTCTACACAACTAGGTTCCCAGTTGGTCATTGTGATCCAGTGACCAAAAACTCATGCCTGTCTACAAACCTGTCAAATCTGCTGGGCATTGTCTGTACTCATACAAGGTTGCTAAGGCCTGGAACTCCTTACCTGTATCCATCAGGTCTATAACCCCCCCACACACACATCTTTCAAAACCACTCCGAGAGACTTCCTAGTTAAAATATGTGTCTGTTCTTGCTCAAAACCAGAGTAAACTATATCCCTAAATGTGAACAAGTACGTTTTCATTCCTTATACCTCCTTACCCTCTTTTCTTCACTTACTTTTATCAAATTCTCTTCCCTGACTTTCTTTCTAAATTTACCATAAGCCTGTTTTCCCTCACTACATATTGCAGTTTGTTTGTATTAGACTTTAATTAATTACTTAATTAATTTAATTACCTTTAATTTCTCTAAAAACTGTCTAAAATTTCTCTAAATATTGTCATATAGCTTGTATTGATTCTTAACCAATGTTTTTATAATATGTCTAATCTGTTATAATTATTTAAACTGCAGATTGTTTTGTTTTATTTTTGAAGATTGTAAAAGTATTGTTCTTAAATGTTTTGTAATAATTTGGAGCTTTTCTCCTCAGGCCTCTGATGTCAATTATATATATATATATATATATATATATATATATATATATATATATATATATATATATACACACACACACACACACACACACACACACACACACACACACACACACACAAACGCACACACACACACACACACACATACACACAAATAGTCACATCTTTATCTTCATGTCATATATACTTAATTTCATGATCTGATGTTGTCTTTTCCGTCCAACTTAACAGATGGGTTGCCAGATCTAACTGGATCTGACCTTGGCACATTTTTCAGAAGCTTAGATCCAGCACTCTGGTTCCTCCCCTACCCATAATTCCCTCTAGTCCCAGGAATACCTCAGATTTTGTTTGCCACCTGATCTGTTAAGATTCATTTTCGAGAACTTTGCACTTAGGTTTAGATAAGGGGCCTTAAGAATTATTGTTAGCTAGAGTTCTTTTGTAGTTACCTATTATAGGGTAATTTTTCAGGAGCATCTGTACCTGCCTTTCCTGTCTTTAAAAAAAAAAAACTTTCCTTTAGTGCTGTAGTATTATTTAGAATGTGGTGATTTTTCATATCTGTCAGATATTTTAATTCTGGGTGTTTTTTAGCACCGTTTTCTCGTGCTTGTTGTACTTGTAGCTGTTATTGTTTCTTGTATAATTTCTCTTGTCAAATTATTAGAAATGGCTGACAAGGTCACTGGATTCAAAAAGTGCACTGCCTGTGGGCACAACTCCCCCCTTCAGGATCCTCACACACTGTGCATGTACTGTTTAGGAGTGGCCCATTTGGAAGTAGAATGGGAGTCCTGTACCCTTTCAGAGTAAAGTCTCTCACTGACAGACTCAACAAACTTGTCCTTAAGGGTCTTCTCCCTGTCCAAGAGGGAGTTCCAGCTCCTTCAACATGTGATACTACATCAGTGACCTAGCTATAAAATGTTGGGGAAGATGAAATCTAGCAACTAAAAGGAGTAGAGAGAGAGGAGTAATGAAAAGGGATGAACCACCTTGCCTTCATCCACAGCTCTGGTACCTGACTCAAAGAAGTCGACCAGGTTGAGCAAGCATGATCTACCCTTCACAAAACCAAACTGTGTGGGATCCAGAGTTTGGAGGTTCCCTATATCCTTGTTTATTAGGTCCATGGTGATGCATTCCATAGCTTTGCATATCAGTCTCATCAGGCTAATGGGACAATAGTTCCCAGGGTCTGTAGTCACTCCTCCTTTGTGGAGAGGGATGACTGTAGCAGTGTGCCATTCGGTAGGGACAAAGTCTAAGGTGAGGCTGTGATTGAACAGGGCACACAGGTGAGGTGCCAGTTCACTCTGTAGTTCATGTAGAACACAGCCAGGGATATTGTCAGGTCCCATATAAGCTGTATTCCTGGCCTTTTTAACCTGTGCAGCAGTAATACTGGGTGCCTGGCAATCTACTGGTATTGTGATTGGTCCTTTGGGGGGAAGAGGGGTAAAGTTGGCACTGAATCTGTTGGCCAGTATATTGACAATATCTGTTGGCTCAGTATAGGAGGTACCATTGTGCAGTAGCTCACAGCAAATCTGGGTATTACCATGGAGATTCTTTACATAACTATAGAAGGCCTTGTGGTTGTCTTTACTATCTGCTTCAATTCTGTTTTCATAGCTAGCTTTAGAGGATTTGATGAGGGATCTCAACTTTTTGTTGAGGCTGATAAGGGAGTTTTTCCAGTCTTAGGACTTCACGCATCAGTTTCCTCCTTTTGTTGTAGAGTTTGTTTATAGTAGGGGACCACCAGATTGGCTTCCTTTTTTTGGAGGAGAGCATCTTGATTCTATTGGATATGGTGAGATCCATGCATTTGTGTATGTGTTTGTACAGTGCATTGGTGTATGATTCGGCGATCATGCAACTATTCTCCATTTGCATGCGTGCCGTGAAGTTAGCCACCTGTGTTTTTAGGAGCCCAAAGTTAGCTTTGGAGAAAGTTTTCTGCTGCCTTGAACCAGGTCTCTGTTATGGGTCTATATCAAAACCGCGAAACCTCACATATGCGAATACGGAAATGTCGACACATATTAAGCGAACCACAAAAACACTGAACATCCTGAACCGCGAAATTCAAAATGTCAAATCTGCATAGTTGGCTAACCCCACCGCCCGCTGCGTACTACCTACCCAAACAAAATAAATAATCCACATACATACACTTAACAAAACCCCACTTCTAACCCTAAACTAAAGCTCACATATAGTACTATGTATGCATTTACCTTAACCCTCACCCTAACCCTAAGGTCCATAACTATTGCACAACTACGTTAAGGAGCTATACCCAAACAAAATAAATAATCCACATACATACACTTAACAAAACCCTACTTCTAACCCTAAACTAAAGCTTACATATATTACTACGTATGCACTTACCTTAACCTGCACCCTAACCCTATGGTCCGTAACTATTGCACACTTACCTTGAGGAGCTATACTGGTGGAAGGCCAACTATGACGATTCGACATTTTGAATTTCGTGCTTCAGGACGTTCGGCGTTTTCGCGGTTCGCTCAATATGTGTTGACGTTTCCGTATTCACGCAATTGTGGTTTCGCGGTTGTAATAGGTAACCCTCTGTTACAGCACAAATGTCAATGTTCTCTATTTTAAGGAGTGCTTTGAGTGAGTGCATTTTGAGATTTAGACATCTAGCGTTGAGCAGCATGACCCTCAGATTGCACTTGTTTGTAGCTGTTACAGTGGTAATTTGGTCTTTGGAACACCACCTAAAAAAGGCACTATAGGGGTGGCAAGAGCCTTGGCCAGTATCCAGAAGCCCAGAGGTGACAGATGCAGGCCATCTCTGGCAAAGCATCGAGATCTGTTAGTCATGTCATCCCAGGCAGACAGATACTGGATCCCCTTAGAATGACACCAGAAACCGAGCCAATTTTAGAAAGCGATCATTTTCTGCTTGTACTGTGATATCATTCTGGTTGATGGTAGGATGCAACTCAGGGCTAGTGTCATACCCGCTTGGGCTACATAATCTGAAAGCTCCTCCATGTCTATTTTCATGTAGTCCAGGGAGTTACATCTCAGGTCATTCACACCCACATGTACAATGACAGAGTCATATTTGTACCTGTTGTTGAGGGACCTGAATGCAAGCGTTATGTGGTGAATTCTGGCACTTGACAGGCAGGGGACTGTTACTTTCTCCTTATTCATCCTATTGAGTGGGACATTAGTGTGCCTCACTACTGAGTCACCTATGACTAGTGTGTGTTGGGCATGCTGTTTTGCCTTTGGGGCTTTGGTTGAGTAGCACACTGTTTAGGAGAGTTATGTACCTCGTGATCAGTGTTGTGTTGTGGTGGTCGAGTGCATTTCTGCCTTGGAGGTCTCTGCTGTTTGGGTAGATTTTTATTGAGATCCTCTGCAAAGGTGGGTGTGTGGTTTGTGTTTTTATGTGAAGGCAGTGTTGGTGTGTGTTCTGGAGGGCTATGTGTTCCATGTAGTGTGCTGCAAGTGTTGACCTTCTCCTCTTGACCAGCTATTCCGGTCCTGGCTGGAGAGCACGTGGCTTCCTATTTGGATATATAAGTGCATCTCTCACAAGCCTGAGTGTTGGGAGGTAAGAGGAGAGGATTGTCAGTGTACATGGGGCAGTTGCTACATTGTTTCATGATGCTCAAGTTCACCAGATTAATAGGAGAAAGCACAGGGAACTGACTTTTAGACATGCCTGGAGGGATGGGCATTAATAATAAGTACTGGAGCTGTCCATTGTAGAACATTTAGTGCTGGTAGTACTTTTGTGTGCTACAATAATTGCTACAAGAAGTCTGGTAAAGTGCTAGACTAATAAGCTAGTAAAGGTGCAGGAAAGGAGAGAACTAGCAGATCTAAGGGAAAAATTGAAGAGCAGACTATTTGGCACCACTCAGAAGCTTACAAACAGTCCTGGATACAGCATATCTGTATCTGGACTATACTAGTTACAGGAAAGGTGGGAAACAAGCGCAAATACAGGGTTTTAAACCAGAAAGTTGAAAGAGATGGGAAAACTGCCCTAACCGCCAATAAACTACAATTTCAGGGCCAGAAACCACCTAGTACTTGCCACTCCCAATAATAAGCTAGAAGACTTTGCTCCAACACAGAAAGGCTTGGGGGGCTCAGAAGCTTACTAACAGTCCTGGATACAGCAAATCTGGACTAGACTAGTTTCAGGAAAGGCAGGAAACAAGTGCAAATGTGGGCTTTTAAACCAGAAAGTTGAAAGAGATGGAAAAAACTGTCCAAAAGGCCATTAAACTTCTATATCTGGGCCAGAAACCACTCCGCTTGTGGTAGATAGGCTACCTAGTGCTTACCACTCCCACTGATAAGCTAGATGGCTTCCCTCCAACACAGAAAGGCTTGTGGGGCTCAGAAGTTTACAAACAGTCCTGGATACAGCAAATCTGTATCTGGACTAGACTAGTTACAGGAAAGGTGGGAAACAAGCTCAAATGCAGGCTTTTAAAACAGAAAGTTGGAAGAGATAGAACAACTGCCCAAACATCCAGTAAACTACAATTTCTGGGCCAGAAACCACTCATCTTGTGGTAGATAGGCTACCTACTGCCTACCACTCCCACTGATAAGCTAGAAGGCTTCCCTTCAACACAGAAAGGCTTGTGGGGCTCAGAAGCTTACAAACAGTCCTGGATACAGCAAATCTGTATCTGGACTAGACTAGTTACAGGAAAGGCAGGAAACAAGCTTAGATTTTTTTTACATAAAAGCAGCTAAAACAGCACTAAAAACAATTCAAATGCAGTACAAGCTAGCACACTTGAATGTGTAGCAATATTAAAGTAAATACAGTTTAAATAAATGCAATTTATTCAAACTGTATTCTGAACTGAATTCAATTATTGTTTTATTCAACTTTGAACAGGTAAAAAGTGCCAAAACATATACTTATCAGCTCTCTATTTCCAGACTGTTTGAGAAGCACACTCAGTCAGAACACAAGGAGATTCTAGCAAAGTTTTTTTTTTTTAGTAAAGTGGAAAAGGAGGAATAGAAAATAATTCAAGGTTAAGAACTTAAGTGGGTTGGCCTTCTCATATATTCTCTCTGTATTAGGTAGAATGAGCTGACACTAGACTGGGAGGAGTGTCCCATATCAAATTTACAGTAGGGGGGCAACTGCAAAGCCACCAAGTATAAGAACAAGACATCAATAGGGAGGGAAGGTGTGACTATTACAGCTATTAGCTACATTATTTTAGGCAGAAAACACTACAGAAATGTTTATCAAGCAAATAAATACCAACACTACAGTTTTATTAACTATCAGTAAAACAGAAAATGAAATGTAGACACCAAGAAAAGCAATCCCAAGCAAATTAATAAATGCAGCAGTTTTGTTAACTAAAATAAAATGCAGACACCAAGAAAAGCAATCTCAAGCAAATTAATAAATGCAGCATTTTTGTTAACTAAAACAAAATGCAGACACCAAGAAAAGCAATCTCAAGCTAATTAATAAATGCAGCATTTTTGTTAACTAAAACAAAATGCAGACACCAAGAAAAGCAACCTCAAGCAAATTAATAAATGCAACAGTTTTGTTAACTAAAACAAAATGCAGACACCAAGATAATCAATCTCAAGCAAATTAATAAATGCAGCAGACTAAAACAAAATGCAGACACCAAGAAAAGCAATCCCAAGCAAATTAATAAATGCAGCAGTTTTGTTGACTATCACTGATAACAGATTAAGTGCCAAAAAATTACTTATAGGTTTTCTGTATCCTGATATCTAATAAATCAGTCACAGCTAGGCCACAAATAGTAGCTAAGATACTGATATTTAGTATCTTTTCACCAACTCCACTTTGCAACTTCTCCCCAGAGCTGAATAATCAGCTCCACTTTCCCATGTTGCAAGATAAACCAAGTCACTGTACATCTAGATCTTTCAATGGTCAAGGAGCCTTTCAGAAAGGTAACATTGAATGGATAATGCAGAAGCTTCTCCTTACTCAAATCCAGTTTGGGGTCCTCTTGGAATTTACCCCACTGGTGGCTTCTGGTCTGGTCCTGATGATCCCATCCAAGATCTGTTCTTTACCAGTCCAACCTTTAGATCCATGATGCCGAGTGACTCCCACAAGACATCCCTGTTGGAGTTGACAGTGTTATCAACTTTAACTCTGTTTCCCTCACCCTTTTGACTCTGACTCCATCAGCTCAGGGAGGGTCTCAGTGCTGAAGCACTGGGGCCAAGGTTTGGGGGCTCAGAGATTCTCTTAGCCTCCCTACCCTTAGGTGCTTTGGCTCTGGACAGTTTGGCTCTGATGTCTGCATTTGAACCTAGTCAGATCACAGCTGGAGATGTTACTTCTTTGGCCTTTTTGGATCAAGGGTGTGCATTTTCAGCACCATTTTTGGCCTCGAATTTTGAGGCTTTTGACAGGGTGCTCTCCAGGTCTACAGCGTAGGTATCTCATACCATTCAACACTATCCCAACCCCCATTGGATCCTGTTGTCATGTCCACTCATTCTGACTGATAGTGGATGGTCAGTCTCTCTATATCTCAAGGATTCTCCCACCAATTCCAATCCTGACCCAGAAGCCCTGACAAGAAACAGTCCTACAAGAGGTGGCATCTTGACTCATCTCCAGAGTCTGTCACTAAAGATACCAGTTTTGAGGAAGGAGAGGGATCCCCAAGATCCCTTCTGGAAGACATCTCCTTTGGAGATATTTCATTATTATCTGTCCATCCCCCAAACAGAAAGTCAAGGCTGCTGAACAGATTTGGGAAACAGACATATGCTTCAGTGACATTTGCTGTCTGTGCACTGAACTACTTGACCCACATGACTCGTCTTCTGAGGGATTTGATTAAAGTGCTGTTCAAATTTCTTGTAGTTGATCTGTCTGCTGATATCCATAAAACTGTGGAGTCACAGCTAGCTACCCTACAGAATATGTTCAATGTATCCATGTACCTCCTTTCAAACTCAGTTGATATCAGAGCGAGAGAGGCAGGCACTGGTATTGTCTATTCATTTGCATGCCTGGATGCATTTCTGTGATTTCACAGAAAGCTTCAAGATGTCCTTCATTAATGCCCCATTTGATGATTCAAAAATTTTGGACATAACATAAAGGACCCACTTACCAGAAGTGAACAGGAGGGCAAGATCCTGTCTGCCATAGGCATAAACTTTTCCATCCCACAAGGAACCTTTACCCAGAACCAGAATGGTGGGAAGAAATTATGGTTTTGAAAGTGTAAGTGTTTCTGCCAGAACATTCCTGCTAATAGACCCCCTCAGGGCAGAGGGGATAATAACTTCAATGGCATCACACCAAGGGCAGAGGCAGACCACAGAATCAAGGATTTTGAGGTATTTTTACCTATAAATGCTTTCAGTGCTCCTGAAGGGTTACCCAGCTACTGCACTCTGGAGGCAGTCAAGAGCACTTATCTCTGCACCCTCTGGCATGGCTAGATTTACGGGTACAAAAACCTACTTCTCTGAAATACAGGCCAACACTAAGGGACTCTGGCTAACAAAGTTCACAGATGACTGCAAACTGGGAGCCATTATTGAATCCCCAAATGATATGGATATTCTACAAAAGGGCCTTACAGAAACAGATGCTTGGTGACAGAGCCATGGGTTCAAGCTCAATGCCAAGAAATGTATAGTTATCCCCTTTGAGAAAAAACATCTACCCGTGAATTACCACATAGGTTGCAGTACACTAACCACTGAAAGTGTGATGAGACTCAGGGACACAGGTGGACAGTGGTCTCACCTTCGACAACCACATCGCCACAACAGTCATGTAATCCTATGTGGCACACCTCATCACTAAGGGCTTTTCATACAGAAAAAGTAGGTCATTGTCCCACTGTACTCATCCCTCATTAGACCCATTATAGAATACAATGCCCCATTTGGTATGTAACTCTCAAGACATCTGCAACAACTGGAAAGGCCGCAGAAATACCTCACTAAAAGAATCACAGGGCTAAAGCAGATGCCCTATGTTGACCATCTAAAAAAACTCCAGCTATACTCTGCCACATATCGTCTGCTCAGAGGTGATCTCTGCTTAACATACAAGGCCATGTCAAACCCAGAGCTGTTGGACATGCATCACTTAAAGAAATCCCAATCCTCAAATGCACACACTCCAGAGATCTAAACCTTGTCATCACAATGAACAAAACATGCTAGAGGGATAGGTTCCTGACCCAGAGACTCCCCAAACCCTGGAATAGACTCCCCATACATGTCAAGCAGAGCACCTCTTTGGCCCTCTTCAAAAGAAACCTTGATGATTGGATGGGAGATAGGAAATTCACCCCGGGGATCACATCAGTCACCCTGTTAGACAGGGGTCCAGGGAAGTAAATATTGTGGGAAGAAATGCCAGGGAATTGTTATGGCTAGGCTTGTATAGGCCCTAGGGCCGATAGCCTAGTACCAACCTATGAACCTATAAAAGAAAATCAACAAAGATTGTATTATTCCTTTTGCTTTCCCTGCAAAAAAAGAGAAAGAGAAAGTGAATTCTGAAGTTCCACCCAGTCAGAGGGAATTGACAGCAGCAGAAGTAGCAAAGCCACTAGAAAAATGAGTAATCCTGGAGGTCCAACCAGCCCAGTGAGCAGTCAGAGCCTGTTTGAGGTTCTTTTTGGTTCCAAGAAAGAAGACTGAAACCACCTCAACCAGTCTGTGAAACAAAGTTATGAATGGTCACAGTACAGTCCATTCTTCTGCTGCTTAAGAAAGATGGTTGGATGTGCCTGATAGAGCTCCAGGATGCCTACTACCACATTAAAGTAGTGAGGCAGGCCAGGAAAGATCTCCATTTTCCAGCTCAGAGCTAGTCATTTCCAATTCAGGATGCTGCCCTTTGGCCTCATACAGCACCCAGAGTGTTTACCAAATGCATGGCAGCCATTGCAGTGTTTCTAAGGCTGCAAAGGGTTCCAGGTGTTCCCCTACTTAGGCGATTGGCTCCTCAATGGACCCACCATGGATTTACTTTTTCAGTGTAGAAACTTTTTTCCCCAGATAGCTTCTCTCTTGGGAATAACAATCAGTTTAATCAAAAGCCAGCTATCATCACAGAAAATCGAGTTCATAGGGTGCCGCTTGGATTCAGCATCACAAGTTGCCAAGGTCAAGAATCCTGTCCTTGCATCAAATGGCTACCAAAGTCTTGTCTTATCCAAATCCACTGGTAATACTGGTACTATGTTTATTAGGGTTGATGGCTGCATCTTTCACATCAGTACCTCTGGTAAGATTTTACATGAGGGTTGTACAGTGGGTGCTTTCCATACAGTGGTCAGTGTTACACCATCCTATTCGGTTCCCAGTGCACCTCACATTAGGTTGCAGAAATCATATTCATTGATGGTTGTCCTCTTCAATAGTCACTTAGAGTTGACCTTTCACTCTTCTATCCCTGACAGCTACTGTGACCACAGATGCCTCCCTTCTGGGGTGAAGGGGCATTATTAAGGGAGTTCAGTTCAAGGCACATGGTTGGCAATAGAGGCTGGACTTCATTGTCTTGGAGATAAGGGTGTTCCTCCTAGTATTGCACGCATTTTATCATTCCTTCCTAAGGGTGAGATATCCATACAGATGGACAACATGCAGTAGTCTGGTATATCAAAAAGCATGGGGAACCCACTCATATCCATTATGTTGGGAAATCATGAGAGTGGGGCAGTAGGCAATGTCTTCTCAACACTTTTTGGTGGCAATGTACATCATGAGATCTTCCAACATTCTGGCAGACAAACTGAGCAGGTCTATTCTACTGCTTTATGTGCAGTCCCTCAATCACTCAGTGACAATGATAATTTTCAGTTGCTGTGGGTAGCCTTGCTACAATCATTTCACCTCCCACCTGAACAACAGATAAAGCTGCTACTTTGCCTTGATTCCCTAAAGAGGGGCAGTCACAGGGGGATGCTGTAGTCCACAGTTCTCCCCTGGGTCTCCTGTACACTTTTCCTCCATTTCTTCTGATAATCAAGTTTCTTCAGAAAGCCATGAGGTGCAGGGCAATGGTAATTCTCATAGCGACCTTTTGGCCCCAGCAGGTTTGGTTCCCCTTTCCCTGGCCTCATCTGAAACACTCTCCCCAGGTACTGGATCAACAGCCAGACCTTCTTCTACACCCATCTTGTCAGCCTCTCCAAGGCATAAAAACCCTGAAATTGGCCACATGGTTCCTGCAGGTTTAATGATGGTCAGAGATGCCAGGACATTTACTTCAGTTATATATATATTCTTCTGTAATCACAGAAACCTAGCATTAGGAAAGTTTACCATAGCAAATGGAAGAGATTTGCTATCTGGACTTCCTCTAAAGGTTTCGATTCTTTTTAACATCATTACCATCTATCTTAGAGTTTTTAGCATGCTTTTTTCAGAAAGGTATCAGTTTATGACATTCAATGTACAATTAGTGGCCCTATCCAACTTTTATTCGGGACAAAACCAAACTTCCATTGCCTCTTTGAAATTCTCCAAGATGCTTTTGATGGGAACTTTCCTTCTTAGAGCTTTAGTCAGAGATCCAGTCCTTCCATGGGACATTACTGTGATGATGTTCTTCGTTCCACATTGCTGCAGTCCTAACTATTGGGTAGTCCGCTGTCCAGTCGGCCCGAATACCAGAGTATATGGCTGACGTCGGTCAGGGCGCATTAGACTTGCGGCAGTACGTCAGGGTACTAATGCGCATGACCGACGTCATATCCTCAGTCTTTTTTGCCGCATGGTCCGATGCAGAAGCTTTTTTGCGAGTGCAGGTTGGCGTTCTGAAATTTTCTGAAGCCGGAGTTTCAGACCGAATCAGAGTTGGCTAAGTACCCGTTGGGAACATTTTGGTTTTTCTTGCCTCAGTATTTAACCGGATGTCAGAAAAAGTGAATAACTGTATTTCTTGTGGGAAACAGATACCTCATAGGGATTACCATACCTTGTGTATACCTTGTTTAGGGCCTGAGCACGGCGTTGTTGGATGCGCTCTTGTGCTAGGTTTAACAAACGCACTATTAAGAGAAGGTTAGACTGTGCCAGGTTAGTGTTTGGGAAGCGTTGCAATTATAAAATGCCGTCGGATGTTCCGATGCCGCTTAAATCAAAAAGCGCAAGGACAAAACAGCGAAGCCTAGGGTTGATGAACCGGCAGTCCCGGACGCCGGTTCTTTAGAAGGCTCAGTGGAGCCAGAGGTTTTGCCAGGAGTTTCTTTGGAGTCTCAGGCAGAGACTTTACTGTTACAGGATGTGCCTTCTCAGGAAGTAGGCCAGGCTGAGGGGCTTCTCAGGTAACTGTTCTTCCCTCTCTTCCTAAGGTAGTTAGAGCCTCTCCTTCTGTTTCAAAAACTTCTTTGAGAGGTAGGCCAAGTTTAGCTTCAGTGGGGGCTTCTCCTAGCACTTCAGGCTTTGTGCCTAAGAAACATATGCTTAAAATGGCAGAAGATTTGATTACTATGATTAGAGGCTCTATGCCCCCCCCTGATAAGAGGCCTAGGGTGGAGCCTGAGTTTGAGAGTTTTGAACAGTGTTCAGAGGCTTCTGAGTCTTCTGAAGATTTGCCGGAGTTCCTCCTTGTTCTGATTCTGATGTGGATGATTCCACTCCTACAGCTTCTCCTCCTGAGGATTTCTCATTTTCAGAGACTCTGCATTCCATGAGGGAGCACTTTAAATGGGAAGGGCAGGATTACTCTGATTCAGGAAAGGCTCAGGAATTCTTGTTTTACCCCAGCATAGGCCCTTAGCTATACCTCCTGTGTTGAATGTGGTGGAAGATGTTTTGCAGAGGCTTCCCTGAACCCTGATTCTTTGCCTCCTGCTCCTGTTAAACCTGATAGGTACTATAGGGTGCCTGAAGCTCATAAGTATCTTTTAAGAGTCCTAGGGCAGACCCGAAACTGTTTCTCAGGGACCTAAAGGTGTTAAGGCCTCTGTGGTTAAAAACCCTGTTCCCATTGATAAAGAGGCAAGGGCTTTGGATAGATGGGGAAAGAAAGTGTATACTTCTTCCACTTTAGCCATGAGGGCGTTGAATTGTCAGTTTCACATGCTAAAATATCAAAATTATCTCCTTTCACAATTGAAATCTAAGGTGGATGCTTTGGCGGAAGGTATTGAGTGTAAAGAGTTGCTGGATTTAGTTCATGTGTCTGAACAAGTGGGTAAGCATTCTTTGCAATGTGGTTTTGATGCTGTACAGGCCTCCTCGAGGGTGGCTGCCACTAGTTCTGTTCTTCGCAGGCATGCCTGGTTGAGGGATCAGAATTTAGCTGAGCATGTTAAGACAAGGATTTTGGATGCTCCTTTACAGTCTGATGTGTTGTTTGGTTCGCCTGTTGAAGCAGTTTTAAAGAAAATGGAGGACAAAGCTAAGTCTATGCAAACTGTTAAAGATTTTTGCAGGTGCAGCCACCAAGTTTAGTAGAAATTGGCCTACTAAGGGTTGGACATCTCCTGCTTATGATTCCCAGTCTAGGGGTAGGTCTAGACGTGGTAGGGCAGAGCTCAAGGTTCTTTTAGGCCTAGAACAGGAGTTCACCTGCTCAGACTTCTGGTGAGGGCAGGGGTCAGTCCTTTCGTAAACAGACCCAATGACCTGCCTTTTCAGCTGCCAGTTGATTCTCGTCTGCCAGCTCCTTTGGGAGGCAGACTGTTTCTTGTCAAAGAAAATTGGGATTTAATTACTGAAGACAGATGGGTGTTGGATATCATTCACCACGGTTACAGGTTTTATTTGCATACATTGGCCCCTTTCAAAGGCATGCCAGACGTTCCTCCTCCACAAAGGAAAGAGGCTCACAAGCAAATTTTTCAGTTACTCCAAATAGGGGCCATTCAGCCAGTCCCTGTATCACAAAGGGGCCTACGATTTTATTCTCGCCTGTTCCTAGTACCAAGAAGGGGAACACGTGGAGACCAATTTTGGATTTATCTATCCTCAACACTTATCTGGACATTCCCAAGTTCAAGATGTTGACGTTACAACAGCTTTTACCTCTGCTGGGCAAAGATCACTGGATGGTAACTTTAGATCTCAAGGAAGCTTACCTTCATGTGCCTATAAGACTAAGTTGCAGGAAGTATCTGCGTTTTCGAGCTGGAAATTCTCATTATCAGTTCTCTGCATTGCCCTTTGGCTTATCTACTGCCCAGAGTATTCACAAAGGTTCTGGCTCCAGTGATAGCTTACTTCAGGCTACAAGGAATTCAGATCTATCCTTACTTGGACGACTGCCTGATTCTGGCTCAAGAAAAGGAAGACCTTCTACAGCATCTGGAATATGTTATAGCAGTGCTAAGATGCCTAGGGTATTCTGTGAACGAAATAAAGTCCAGTCTAGTACCCTCTCAAGACATGTGCTTTCTGGGTGTGAGACTGAATACAGCAGCCCAGATGGCCTTTTAACCCCGGACAAACAACAGAGTCTATCACTTTACTTCCATCAACTATCTCATCAGTCCGGCTGACTGCAAGGACAGTCCTTCAAGCATTAGGGTTCATGGCATCTTGTATTCTGGTGCTTCCCAATGCCAAACTGCATATGAGGAAGCTACAATGGTATCTCAAAAATGTATGGACACAGCACTGCCAGGATTTGGACACTGTCATTCAAATAATACCTTGCCTTCAAAAGAAATTTTTGTGGTGGGCTCAGGAATGTCACCTAAACAAGGGACTCTCTGTGACCCGGCCAGAGGCGAGTCAGATTTTAACGACAGATGCCTCGGACATTGCTTGGGGAGCTCATCTAAATGGAAAGTGGATACAAGACAAGTGGCCTGCCAGACTACAGCATCTACATATCAACATGAAGGAGATGTTAGCAGTCCAGTTTGCATTAATGGCTTTCAAGGAGTTACTTCTTCCAGGGCAGGTGTTGATTCTAACAGACAACACAACTGTCATGTGGTACATCAACAAACAAGGGGGAACACATTCTTATCCATTGTGCAGGCAAGCAATGATTTTATGGGAGACTGCGCTCAACTTGCAACTAACTCTTCAGGCAAGGTTTCTGCCGGGAGCACAGAACTCCTTAGCAGATGTGTTAAGCAGACAAATCATGGATCCCCACGAGTGGAAACTGGATCTTCATGTATTTCAAAAGTTGACAGTGTCCTGGGGAACTCCAGACATAGATCTGTTCGCTTCTCCACTGAACCACCAGCTGCCAAAGTTTTGCACAAAGAGTTTTCATCACACAGCTTGGAAAGTGGATGCTCTTTCTTTCAGTTGGAAAAATCTTCATGTGTATGCGTTTCCACCTCTGCCTCTTCTTCCAAAGGTGCTTCTAAAGGTCAGACAGGACAAGCCAAGGATGATTTTAATAGCTCCAGATTGGCCTCGGCAGCACTGGTACCCATTACTGAGGAGTCTGGTAAAGAAGCCTCCATGGCCTTTACCCTTGATTCCACATCTGTTGTCTCAGAAGGAAGGTCATCTGCTCAATGTCAAGCTTCACTCTCTTCATCTAACAGCCTGGCATATTCTGTTTTGAAAGACAGCAGGTCTCAACTTCCTCAACAAGTTTTAAATGTGATTATGGAAGCCAGAAGACCTAGTACAAGGAAAGTGTACGCAGACAAATGGAAGAGATTTTTATCTTGGACTGCAGCAAAGAATTTGGAGATTTCAGAGCCTAATTTGAGTGTGGCTCTTCAATATCTTACTGAGTTATTGGACAAAGGTTTGTCTTTCTCTTCCATTAAGATTCATGCTGCAGCAATTTCAGCTCACTATGATTGTGACCCACCATTGTTTTCACATCCTTTGTTCAAGCAATTTCTTAGAGGGGCAAAGAATATAAGACCCCCACGTGAGCTCCTACTCCTGCTTGGGATCTCAATTTTGTGTTGGAGAAACTTACTCTACAACCTTTTGAGCCTGCAGCTACTGCTGAACTGAAATACTTGTCATGGAAGACTGCTTTTTTGTTGGCTATTACTTCTGCAAGAAGGGTTTCTGAGTTACAGGCCCTTATGGCGGTTGAGCCTTTTTTGATTTTTCATAAGGATAGGGTATCATTACGTACTAATCCTTCTTTTATGCCTAAGGTGGTTTCTAGTGTGGCTTTAAACCAAACTATTCATTTGCCTACTTTTTATGCAGATCCCCAAAATAAAGGGGAAAAGATTTTGCACTCTTTAGATGTGCACAGGCAATTGCGTTATTATTTGAGCAGGACTAAGGATTTTAGGCAGTCTCAGCAGTTGTTTGTTTCTTTTGCTTCGAGTTCGCAGGGCAAGCCTGTGTCAAAACAAACTATTTCTAGGTGGATTGGGTTTTGCATTGCATTTTGTTATTCCCTTCATGGCAAGGAGATTCCAGCTGGGATTAGACCTCATTCCACAAGGGCTACTGCCACTTCAACAGCATTTCTAAGGGGGGTGGCAACTAAGGATATTTTGGAAGCAGCTACTTGGAGTTCAGTGCATACTTTCTCTAAGCATTATCACCTTCCTCTCTACTCTAAGTCTAGGGCTGGTTTTGCCACAGCTATTTTGCAAGGCATGTTGTCAGCTCCTGCTTCTTTATGATTTGCCAGCCTCCCTTACCTCTGCTTTGGGATTCTACCCAATAGTTAGGACTGCAGCAATGTGGAACGAAGAACATAGTACAGTTTTGTACCTACCATAAATGTAGATGTTCGAGGATCCACATTGCTGCAGTCCAATTTACCCTCCCTCCTTCCCCTCTGTGTTTAGGGGTGGTTGTGTAGGTGAGGTTATATGCTGTTATTTTTGTATATACTTTTGTATCTATTGTACATATTTTTGGTGCAGGTATGTTAGGCCTTGTCTTTTTAGGGTCTTCTGACATCTGGGGCAAGAAAAGACTGAGGATATGACGTCGGTCATGCGCATTAGTACCCTGACGTACTGACGTCAGTCTAATGCGCCCTGACCGACGTCAGCCATATACTCTGGTATTCGGGCCGACTGGACAGCGGACTACCCAATAGTTAGGACTGCAGCAATGTGGATCCTCGAACATCTACATTTATGGTAGGTACAAAACTGTACTTTTCAAGTCTTAACTAGATTCCCCTTTGAGCCAACATCCTCATCAGAACTAAAATTTCTTTCTTTCTTGGAAAACAATCTTTCTAGTAGCAGTCCCCTCAGTTTGGAGGATTATCATTGTCCTGTAGACCTCCTTATCTATTTTTTCATAAGGATCAGGTATCACTGCGAACCAGTCTTCATTTTCTTTTTAAGGTGGCCCCAGGAGCAAAACTTAATTAGATAATTAACCTACCAGTTTTCTTCCTATGACACCCCACCACTGAACCAGTAATCAAGGAGCCTCAGTCCTCACTAATGAAACCAGTGGGGACGTACGCTGAGAGGATGACAAGGTACATACACAGTATTACCAGATGCAGCTCTCTGCATCAAGTGCAATTTCCCTTAAAAGCACACAGAGACCACAGTCATTCCAGGGCTGGTTTCTCCCTCTTTCTCCAGAAACCCATTAAGACGCCCCACTGGCACAGCTATAGAGTTGAGATCTCAGCTGAGTGGCCAAGCCAAGACCTACATCACCCTCTCTGTCCAACCAGTGCTTCTTGTCACTGCCTAAGTAGCTGACACACACACGCACATGCACGCGCATACACCCACACACACACACACACACACACACACACACACACACACACACACACACACTGAGGTTTGATTTATATACACACAGACACCTGGGAAAGGCTGGCACAGGTTTACTAGCTATGCCCACCTTTGCCCAGACTATAAGGTAGTTATCACTGCCACAAGCCAGCTCCTTATCAGCTACTTTAAGGGCCATAACAAAGGGTGTCCAATCTTACTGTGTAATGTTACTATTAATACAAATGGTAGTTTGACCAAGAGCAAGGCTATTAGGAGTGGCCCACAGTGTCACCAAATAAACATGCAAATACTCTCAGAACTTAAATATCTCTAGACAGATCAGCCACAATGAAAATGTTTAAATATTTTTAATAATAAATAATAGAAGAACAAACCAATACTAAGCATATATTTACAGTGACATCAGAGTTCAAAATCACAGGAAATATTTAAAATAACATTGCAGGACAGTCTCAAGTAAATGAAGAAAAATATCTAAATAAGTTTTGCTATATTCCTGACTATATCTAAAAGAGTTACTATTCCCTACAAACTTACAGAGCAAGGCAGATGTGTGGTGAATGGGTGTTCTTGTTAGGTCCAAGATCGAATACAGAATTCTGTGTCTCACTCAGGGGTTTCTTAAATTAATATCTCAAATATTACTGCTGGATAGCTTGCAGAATGACATCATTTCTTGTCATCTGACTCTATCCCAGGTGAAACCCCCACTGCTGGAAGCTAGCAGTATTTGGCATCTACCTGTGAAAATACATAGACTTCAGATCTTTGCCGATGCTGGAAGTCATAAAACAATAAACTACTTCCAAAACAGTACAGAAAGTTCCCTAGTTTTACACATTGTGTCTCCTTGCTGTATTGAAACTGAAATATATCATCTTTTATTGCATACTTGTTACTCAAATGAGCCGGCTTACTGGAAAACGGCAATAAAGGTTCCGCAGATCCTCTGATATCCACCACAAAAGTTTTAATATGATAACAGCAACACTGCACAAAAGGTCTACATAAAACAAAACACACAAAAATAGATGTTAAGCGCTTTCATCTGCCGATTGCAGACTTCCTCAGAACATCTCTTTTTTTAGAATTCCATGATATTTAAACAGTATTTGGCGCCAAAACAGCTTTGATGATTTAAAGACACATACACAAGTATATTGCACATCTCTCCATAGTTAAAATTACCTAAGTATAATTGTTGTGTGTAAGTAAGAATTTTTTGAACAATTTCAGAATTCTCCATATTTTTAAAATCTACTATAATATATTCTAATATAAATAGCATAAATATATATGAAACTACATTAAATATATCCACCTATAAAATACCTATCTATAAATACATTTACATTCATACTAAAAAATAATAAATATAATACAATTTTAAATATAAAATATAAAAAATATATAAAATATAAAATGTATATGATTTCATATATTCCTTTATAATAAATACTTTATATTGAATACTCTGCATGAATAATAATATACATAATGTAGTGAGGAATAGTGACTTCTAATTCCTGACTACCTATTATTCACATTTTAGAAAGGTTTGATACTTATGAAGTCATTAAGTCCTGGTTTTCTTGTTGCGTCTGTAAGCATCTGCCACCTACTCTCTTTACAGGCTAATTTATTTTTCCAGTCTCCTCCTCTAGGATTCAAATATTCCTGATCTATAATTGTAAATGTGAAGGAATGTGTATCTCCTGCCTCTTTGATGTGTCTGTACAGAGCATTCTTCTGATCTTTGATTTTCATTCTATAATTATGTTCAGAACCGCTTTTTAATTGTCTCTGTCTTTCCAATGTAGAAAGCTGGACAGGATTTACATAGAGCTATGTACACAACCTGTTTTGTATAACAACATCCTCCCTTACTCTTAATTTTGGTATGGTTCACATCTTCTAACTTTATATATGATGTAGTATTTATGAATTGACATTGTGAACAATTCCCACATTTCCTAGTATGTGTATCTGTATTCTTGTTGTTTTTTTCTTGACTGCCTGTCTTCTCTAATAATTTCTTAATATTAGGGGCTGTCCTATAGACTATTGTTGGTTTGTGCCCTAACTTTTTTCTAGTGACTTCAGTGACAGTAATGATGTCCCAACATCTCTCCACTATCTCCTTTATACAATTCACATATGGTGAATATGTCAACACGCATACTCTTCCTTCCTTAAAAATATTGTTTGTATCCTTTTTTAGTAAAGCTTCAGGTCTACCCAATAAGGGTATATATTTATGATTCCATTCGGAGCTTACATATTTGATAGTGTCTTTCAGTATCTCTATCGGGTATCCTCTATCCTTAAATAATTTATATATAAAAGTCATCTCACTTTCCATATCTTTTTGAGTTGATGACATTCTTGCTCCCCTTATACACTGACCCTTTACAATATTTTTGAAGATATATTTTGGGTGATTACTACTATAATAAATATAGTCATTGGAGAATGTTGTTTTTCTGTGCACCTTAGATGCATATCCATCATCCATTTTATATATAAATGTGTCCAAATACGAAATACCACTTTCACTTATGTTGTACGTGAACTTCAGAAATTCTGTGGTGGTATTAATATATTCCATAAATTTCAATATATCTTCCTTATCACCTTTCCATAAAATAAAAATATCATCTAAAAACCTAGCATAAAATATTATATTGTCCTTGTATATACTATTCATTACATAAGTATTCTCCCATTCTAGCATTACTAGATTCGCAAATATGGGTGCACAAGATGCACCCATTGCCACTCCTTTGTTCTGTCTAAATATCTCGCCTTCATATGATATATAATTATGGTCTAAAATCAATGACATCATATCCATAACAGTTACAATTTTGTCCCAAGTTAAGTCAGAATATGTTCTCAAACTATTACAGAAATAATCTAATCCTTCTTCCTTCGGTATACAGGAGAATAAGTCACAGACATCTATCGTCACAAATATATATTCTGTATTACACACCTGTGGTGTTAATTTCCTTAGAAAATCCCAAGAATCTATCATCAGATGTGGTATATTTTTGTAAATGTTTTTGACCCATTTATCAATAGTATAACCGATGTTAAAAGTTTTTGATTTTGATCCAGATATAATAGGTCTAAAAGGTGGTTGGGGTATAGATTTATGTATCTTCGGAATGCCCACAATATGGGCCATCATGGGACATTCTATCCGTATAAAATCATACACTTCTTTAGTAATTATATTATCCAATAGATATTCTTCGATAAATAAATCTATACGCCTATATCCTATGTTAACTTGATTCAATGATATTGCTTCATAATTGCCAGATTCATATAAAATTTTATGTATGGCAGCTTTATATTCATGTTTCGGATATATTACCACCCCTCCCCCTTTGTCTGGTCTCATTATTCTAATATCAGAATTCTTTATAAGGTTATTCAGACATTCTCTCTCTTCTGTACTTAAATTATCTTTTTCTACATTACACTTTTGTTTATTCTTTATAACATTCCTATTGAATTTATATATATCATTGCAAACCATATTCTCATAGTGGTTGACAGTAGGGTTACTTGTAGGAATATAGCTACTCTTTTTCTTTAATACCCCTTCTACTTCGGGTCTGTCTAGTCCACTTCCATCAAATTGTAAAGCTAGATTTAACTTCCTACAAAATAACTTAATATCTTTAATGCTTTCTACTAATCTGAAACTAGAATTGGGTATAAATTTCATGCCTTTGGCTAACAATGTATAAAATTCCTCTTTTACTATAAAATCTGAATAATTATATACATTAAAACCATTGAAAGTACTCATAATCTGTGTGCTATGAGATTTCTCTATATTGTCAACTACCATGTTTTTTGGAGACTCTCTGTTATGTTCTTTCGTAACTTCCTTACATTTTAACACATTTTCTATTATTTCATCTTTATCTATAATATCTTGTTGGATTTGTTGTAATGATATGGAGTTTTTTTGTATGTCGGATGAAATCTTCCCCCCTGAAAATTTTCTTAGTACTCATCTCTCATTTCTCTCTCACTGTACTTCTTTTCTGTATATGTGGGCTTCCTTTCAGATGGCCATATATATGCTTTGTTGGCTTTGTATGCTTCCACATCCCTATCTAGCTTACCATGTTTTCTTGTAAACACACTTTGTGCCTGTTTGTCCGCCAGATAGAATTGTTTATTGTATAGTTCCTTCCAAGTATCAAATTCATTATGTAATAATATACTATGATTGATGATTTCTACTTCATGAATCAGGGTTGATATTCTTTCATCATTATGTTGTATTATTAAATTCATATATTTCATCCCAAATTCATCAAATAAATTATTAAATTCAAACTTGACTTGATCATTATAAATCAATCCCATTGGTAATTTAAAAAATCTGATTCCCTTAGGTACAACTTGGATATTTATACATTTATTGAGATATGCATTATCTACCTTTAAGTTCCTTATAAGGGCTAACTTTTTCCCAAAGTTATAAATCATTTCTTTCACAGAATTACTGCTGTTTACCACTAGAGGTCGTGGTGTTTTGTATACTGTATCAAAATTATATTCATTATTTATAAATTCATTAAAATCATCATTCACATTAACATTGACATTAACAGCTTCTTTGTTTCTACTGCCCTTCTTATTTAAAATCTCATTTACAAATATGGGCTTATTAGGGCTAGAAACTGTTTTTTTATATAAAGTACCTTTTGTTGTGCCCATTTCTTTATTCCCTGTTGTCGCGTATGTTTTAAGCACTGGTTGTGCTTTGGGTATCGCCCCTTTCCTCTCAATGTCCATGCGATCATGTAGCATACTGAAGTCAAAGGTAAAATCTTTGTCTGGAGCTAAAACAAATTTGTCTTCCGTTTGTACCATCTCCAAAGACTCTCTATACGTTTCCGATAAACAGTTTACTGGACTGGGTTGTCCATTTGGTATGTCTGTATCACAACTCGTACCAACTGTTAACAGTATTTCTTTTTTAGAGCAGCAATGCATGTTAGCATTAGACTGGTTTACCTGCTCCAAATGTTTATCTGACGCCAATTTATTCATTTCCATTAAACTCTGAAACATATTTGAGAGTTTCCTCATCTCGGCTTGTAGACCTGTGACTTCCGCTCGCAATTGAGAAAGTTCATTCACCTCAGGGCTCGTCTGCGTGTCCTCACCGATACCAGCCATGCCTGCAATAGCAACTTAGAAAATCAAAATGTATGTAGCAACTTGTTACTGAAATGAGCCGGCTTACTGGAAAATGGCAATAAAGGTTCCGCAGATCCTCTGATATCCACCACAAACGTTTTAATATGATAACAGCAACACTGCACAAATGGTCTACATAAAACAAAACACTCAAAATAAATGTTAAGCGCTTTCATCTGCCGATTGCAGACTTCCTCAGAACATCTCTTTTTTTAGAATTCCATGATATTTAAACAGTATTTGGCGCCAAAACAGCTTTGATGATTTAAAGACACATACACAAGTATATTGCACATCTCTCCATAGTTAAAATTACCTAAGTATAATTGTTGTGTGTAAGTAAGAATTTTTTGAACAATTTCAGACTTCTCCATATTTTAAAATCTACTATAATATATTCTAATATAAATAGCATAAATATATATGAAACTACATTAAATTCTTAAATTAATATCTGAAATATTACTGCTGGATAGCTTGCAGAATGACATCATTTCTTGTCATCTGACTCTATCCCAGGTGAAACCCCCACTGCTGGAAGCTAGCAGTATTTGGCATCTACCTGTGAAAATACATAGACTTCAGATCTTTGCAGATGCTGGAAATCATAAAACAATAAACTACTTCCAAAACAGTACAGAAAGTTCCCTAGTTTTAGACATTGTGTCTCCTTGCTGTATTGAAACTGAAATATATCATCTTTTATTGCATAGCCATAAAGTAATTTAATTTCAGCCATTTTTCTGAAGTTTTGCTGGATTGAAGTTAACCTCCTGTGTTCCAGTTTCCACTGTTAAAATATATACATTTAAACAGCTACAATAGTGCATGTACATTTCTGTTTTCTTCCAGCAGGGCACACTGTGGATACATCTTTAAGCTCAGTACTTTATAAAATATCTTTTCACCACACATCTGTACAAACCTAGTTTGATATACACATGACATATAGTTGTAATACATTTGTAACACAAGCATCTTATATAGATCATGTTGATATTCACAAATAACATATAATTATTTACAAAATTTCAGATAGCTGTGCTGGACATATCTGCCTTTGTCACACTTCCCAAATGTTTCAAACAAAGGAGAATATACTTTACATTTGATGAATGTTCATTATCATCTCAGATTTTACATGTATTGCACCAAATATATTAGAAAAACAGATCAGCCTTTTCTCCTTTTCAAAAGCCACACTAGGTCAAAGAGTTTCTAAACTGACTTTATCCATGTGGCTCTTTGACTGCATTACCTTTGTTTATAAGGAAATGGGATTAGCATTACCACACTAGCCTGAGGTTCACTCAGCTAGAGCAGTGGCTACCTCAGTTGCTTATGTTGCTAGAGTACCTATAGATGAGATCTGTGCTACTTGGTCCAAGTTTCATACTTTTGTGTCATATTGCAAACTAGATGTACAATCCAGATCCTATACAGCTTTTGGCTCCACCGTACTTCAGAATCAGAATATTCTTCTATGAGACTTCCTGGGGTTCTCTGGTAGCTTGGGAATCTTTTCTATTTGTTGAACTGGATGGAAAAGGCAACACTGGATATGAAATTTACTGACTTAACCATAATGCTAGATCTGTGTTGTCTTGTTCCATCTAGCTCGGCATTCCCTTCTTCTGTCACCCTTCCTAAATTGTCATTTTATGGCCCTTGACTGGTTGATTGGACCTGACCAGGGCCTTGTCTTATTGCCATTTTGAAGCTGATTATCATCTTTCATGCCCTATTGTATAAATTAGTAAGTCTGTGTTGTGTCCATCAGGTCAAGTGCTAGGTACATGCAGGAAAACTTGATCTGAGGTTTTCTTGAGACTAGAGGGAATTATGGGTAGGGGAGGAGCCACAGCCATGTTTCAAACTCTTGAAAAAAGTGCCAATTTCAGATCCAAACAGATTTGACAACCTGTCAGTTGATGGAACGGATCTATCATTATGTTAAGTACATAACTTTTGTTTTGTCTATATCCTAGGCTGTTTGTATTATTCCAATAAAGGGAGGGTCAGTTTTATATATAGCTAGTTCTTGCTTCTGAATGACTTTCTTGTGACCCCCATCCCACCCTGGTCCCTTTTTTTCTTCCAGAAAGTTTGAATCTCCATTTTTCTCTGTGGCAACAGATTGTTTCAAACAAATGGGTCCTGAAAACCATTCATAAGGTTATGGCAGTGGAACAAAATTCCTCTTTTCCATGGATGTTATAATTCCAAGTTAATGCTTATATGTTCTAGATTATATTACCCCAGATGGGAACCAAACTCACAATTGCTAGCTTATAACGCTAATGCCTTATCCATTAAGTCACTGGGTCTTGACAAAACATCATACTTGGACCGTAATATACTGCCAACCACACACAAACACACACACACACACACACACACACACACACACACACACACACACACACACACGTTGACTGAGGTCAGATTCCAGCACCACACCCGTGTAGGTACTGAAGATGTATTCCATACAATATAAGACTAGCACCACCACAGATGTCTAGGTCAGCTGATATGTGTTACTTTCCCCACTCTGAAGAACAGTCATAAACCAACTGCATAGTTAACTGAATGCAATGCAACTTACAGACTATCACATGGAAATGTCTACAATCATACATTTGATTCTTTAATATGGCAAGTAATGGGCCCAATTCCAAAAGACATGCTGTCTGAGTAAATTACTTATTCTGGTGTAGATAACTTCACCGGAATAAGTCACTTACACGGATAGCAAGTCTTTTGGAATCTGGCCCTGTATCTCAAATAGTAATTGTCAGCTGTTAATAAAAGTTTCAAAGAATTATATGCAGACATTCAGGTGCATGCTGCACCTAGGAATGGTTTCAAAAGCTAAAAGAACTAAGTGCAGTATACATTTTTAAAACAAAAAAGAAAATTTCTGAAACAGTCAACTGCAACATAAGCTTTAAAAAGTTAAATAATTGACCAGCAGTTAACTTAAATCAAATAATGGTATAAAGTAGCCTAAAGCCCTACCTTGCAGGCACACACCTAAGTGTTCCTTGTGGTCTGGATTAAACCAATCAAACAAAGGCCCCCAGCCCCTCTAGCCAATGAACCGAGTCTACAATTAACCCCTACTCTGGCACCATATTTAACTTCACTAGTGCCTCTGGACCTGGATGCTGGTCTCTGCCTAGCGAGATAAGTGTTTAAAATCAATGAGAACTAAAATTCCTCAGTTATAAATGGAAAACTTGAATTAGTCTTTTATGACAGGTACTTGAACTGTATTAATCCTATTTTCATTGTGACATTTGTTTTCAGCCAGCTGATGATATTACCTAGATTCTCAGTAATTGCTGTATGGTAGATTCCTGTAAACTCTGTAGCGTAGAACTATAAATTGTAACATTGCTCTTTGTAACTGTTGAAACGCTTAGTCCTGCTTGTGTAATAACTACTTAAGGTATTCATAGTCTTCTATCCTGGCAATTTTAAATGTGTTTCACTAACTGTTTTTATTGCTAATAGTGATAATATCCTGAACCAACCCTCTTCTCTTGCTAGGTCTACCCCCCTACTCTGCCTTGTGAAAATAAAATAAAAAAGACAGTCTACCTGCTCAAGTCCAAACGGGAAGCAAAACTACCCATAAGGTTACTATCTCTGCCTAAATCTGTATTCCAAAAGTAGGCACTGAACTTCTCTGGGTCCTCAGTGCAAGGAAGTAGCTTAGGACTCCTTGTTCTCTGAACTATTGAGTTTGGACTGGTTTCATCAGTCGCTAAGTACAAAATTAAATTGAGGCTATCCCTGACTGGAGTTTATAGTCGCTAGTCGCTAAACTGTATCCCATGCTGCTAGTGACTACAACCATCAGTCGCTAGCAACATAATATTAAATATTCCCAAACCCAC
Source organism: Protopterus annectens (assembly GCF_019279795.1). NCBI lineage: Eukaryota > Metazoa > Chordata > Ceratodontiformes > Protopteridae > Protopterus > Protopterus annectens. Next base: position 543,354,695 of record NC_056750.1, read on the forward strand.
GAAACAGATTATATTAACTACTGCCACTTAAGCTTTCAAAAGCTAAAAGAACTAAGTGCAGTATACATTTTTAAAACAAAAAAGAATATTTCTGAAACAGTCAACTGCAGCATAAGATTTAAAACGCTAAATAATTGACCAGCAATTAATTTAAATCAAATAATGGTATAAAGTAGCCTGATGCCCTACCTTGCAGGTACACACCTAAGTGTACCTCGTGGTCTGGATTAGTCCCGCTACGCTTGCCCGTGCTCCAATTGGGCTCGCTCAGCACCCCACCCTGCCGCCATATTCCACCTGCCCTTAGGGGTCCTAAATTTATAAATCAATAACCACACCCCCTACCTTTAACCAATCATAAACAGCCACAGCTAACTGCTATCACTCTCTCCCCATCCACCTCACTATTACCCTGTTAATTTCCACCCCTATAACTAACACCAACTAGTTAACTCAAGACAATTGCCATGTTATCTTACAATGTAAGGCCACTACTAGCACTCCTGTCACTCTTGCTGGTTCTATATCTGCTAACCACTTATGAAAACCAACTCTTTCACGGGTTTCACCACCCCATATCTCAATCCACCACTACTCCAATTCTAAATAAAAATGACCATCAGCTAAGCCGCTATCTACCTGACCCCCCACTCTTAAAAAATATCAGCTAACCAGGCTATGGTCTATCTCCCCCAAATATAGATATTATCAAAAAATAATTAGCAAAGCCATCAAACCTATAATTACTATACAATACAGCCTGATAAGAGATGGAGATATCCACCCTAACCCAGGTCCCACTCCACTTATAAACTCTCTCCCCCAAAACACCACTTCCAATATTCTACCGATAAATAGGCCTAAAAATTCTCTCCTAACTTGTCACCTAAATATCAGGAGCTTAAATAACAAGGTTCACAACCTCCATGCCCTCTTAACAGTCTATTCACCTGACGTGCTATATCTTACAGAGACCTGGCTAAAGCCAAGTACTCAGGAGAACCAGATGAGGGTACAGACCAGGAACCAAGCACAGTGAATTCCAAGGCAGTTTATTGACAATCATAGGGATATAGGGAATCATAGGGATATAGACATAGGGAATTTGTCAATAAACTGCCTTAGAATTCACTGTGCTTGGTTCCTGGTCTGTACCCTCATCTGGTTCTCCTGAGCGATCCTATTCTTGGTTTTGGTTCTGGTTTTTCGCTTCCATCCATTATCTTGGTTTTTTGGTTTATTGTGATGGTAAAGCCAAGTACTACTGACAATTAAGTTATTCCTTCAGGATATAATATACTGAGACTCGATCGCAAGGCTAAGAAAGGTGGAGGAGTAGCAGTAATATATAAAAACTCACTAGATGTTACTCTAGCCCCTCATCAACCCTCATTGTTCAAAAATGCCAAAATCCTTATTTCTAAACTACAGTTAAACAAAAATAAAAGTATATTCATAGTATGCGTGTATATCCCTCCAGGTAACAACACAAACACCCTAGAATATTTCTTACAATGGTTATCCAATACTTTTCCCCATGAAACTATAGTGTTAGGTGACTTTAATATCGATTCGAACAACTACTCAACCGAATTCCCTATAACCCATATAAACCTTCATGGTTACACTCAACTCATCTCCACTCCCATTAGAATAAGCAGAACTAATAACAAAGATAGTATCCTGGACTGGATTCTTATCAACAACCATCCAGACCTGTATAATTCTGGCACCCTCCCAGATGAGATGAGTGACCACTTACTCACTTACATCATCAAGCTTAAAACTGTTAATCACCACCTAACTATTTACAAATCAGTCCAAAACAGCAAGCACTTCAGTGTCACCAATTTCCAAAATGAACTTAAAGCTTGTAACTGGGCTGCACTAAAACATCTTCCACTGGATGATGCTGTAGCACACTTTAACTCCACATTCCTAGCTATTCTAAATTTGTATTCTCCCATGCACACCCTTAGAGCCAAAGCAAAAATGGCCCCATGGCTCACCAATGAAACCAAATCCAAAATCGCAGCAAGAAATAAAATGTGGGACAAATGGCGTAGCTCTAAAAACCCACTAGACCAAACTAATTTTTGCAAGCTAAGGAATGACACAAAAAAATCCATATTGCTCGACAAAAAAAACTTCTATCACTATCATTAGAAAAAATATCATGATAATCCACAAAAATTCGGGGCAGGTATCAACAAACTGATCCACCCTGGCCAGTCCTCCACTCCTACCCTGGTATCCTGTAAACAAAAATCACACTCTGAAACTGCAAACGTTTTCAATAATTTCTTCACAGAGACCATCCAAACTCTAGCCAGCAAACTAACTCACAGCAGCTCCAACTATCAAACACCCCTCGGCAATATCCAACCCTCCTTTAGATTTGAACCAGTATCTGTCACTACAATTAGATCACTAATTAATAAGCTAAAACCACCACCCTGGCATCTGACCTACTATCACCAGAATAGCTATAAAAAGCAGCAGATGCCATTTCATACCCTATCTCCATAATCATAAATCACACCCTGTCTGAAGCCTGTATTTCCTCAATTTGGAAGCTTTCCCATGTTATACCCCTCCACAAAGGGGGTAACTCACTCAAGCTATCTAATTACAGGCCAATAGCTATATTGTTACCACTAGCCAAAATAATGGAAAAATGTGTCCAAAAGCAACTTATGTCCTACCTTATCCAGAATAAACTACTATCTAATTCGCAGAATGGCTTCCGCCCAAATCATAGCACCACCTCAGTCCTCTTATCATTCTCTAACTCCATCAACCATTACCGCAACACCAATATGATTACCTCTGCCCTCTTTTGGATCTCTCCAAAGCATTCGACGTGGTTGACCACCAAATACTTATGCACACCTTCAGATCTTTATCATTAGACGACCATGCACTCAAATGGTTCCAGTCTTACCAACAAGCTGTCCTCTGGCAGGGAACGCTATCCACCTGTTTCCCCAACACACTAGGAGTCCCCCAAGGGTCTATATTGGGAACACTCCTCTTCTCTGTTTTTATCAACAATCTACCCACTGTCATTCCCCAGGTTAACTGCATTCAATATGCAGACAACTCCACTTTAATCTGTGCAGCCACCTTTACAGCCGAGCTTATGGCGCTAACCCAGAATACTTTTAACATTGTCGAGCAATGGTTTGCAAACCGTCAATTCATCTTAAACCCCAACAAAACCAAGCTGCTCATTTTCTTCCCTACATGCAAATCTCCCACCCCATTCATCACCATAACATCTAACAATGGCACACTGATATCCCCAGATGTGCATACCAAGCTCCTAGGAGTCAACATTGATAATGCCCTAAAATATTACATCCATGTTAATCAAACCATCAAATCTACTAACAGAAAACTAGGCTCCCTCTATAGAATCAGGACATTCCTCACTCCACTCGCCAGAATCTCTGTAGCTCGGTCACACTTACTATCCTCCTTAATATATGCCTCCCCACTTTTCACCAATCTAAACATAACCACTCAAAACAAACTTGCTAGCTGTTACAACCATATTGCTAGGTTTGCAACAGGAGCAACCTATAGAACTCACCAGTGCCTCAACTTAACTCAACTTGGATGGCTTGAATGGACTAGCTTACTCCAGTACAACCAACTAATAGTTGTCCATAAAACTCTGAATCGCCCAGACAAAACACCTGCACTAAACAATATTATTAACTCATACAGTAACCTAAAATCCCTTTGCTCCTCCAATAAAAATCTAGTAAAGACTACTAAAAGCAGAAATGTGGCAGGAGACTCTCTATTTACCAGCACTCATACAGTAACCTAAAATCTCTTCGCTCCTCCAATAAAAACCTAGTAAAGACTACTAAAAGCAGAAATGTGGCAGGAGACTCTCTATTTACCAGCACTGTTGGCAAGATTTGGAACTCTCTGCCAGCTGAAATCACCCTGGAACCCTCATTATCCCAGTTCAAAAAAACTCACAAACTATACTTTCTAAGGCAATCGCAATGTCCATGCTCCAAACCTGACTAGTCTCTATCTTTTAGTAATTATACTGCCCAACTAATCTGTTTCCTAGCCCTCTCTAATGAGCTAATCATCTTGGCTGCTTGTTAAATCTTAGGAATCTGCTATCTTCTATGCATTTGTTACTGAAATAGCTGTACTTGTGCCACTCTGTGGACACATTCTGTATTCCATGTATATTGCTTGTCTTAAGCTATGTAACTTGACTGTATGAACCTACCAAAATATTGAATCTGTATTCATCTATAATGATTGTTTTAAGCTATGTAACTTGACTGTAAGAGCTTACCAAAATCTGTTAGCTTTGTTTCAATTTGTAACCGATCATTATGAAACTTAATAGCATGGAGTTTTTCTCCCCGGTCCTCCACTGAAAATGGACATATATCCAGTCAGACTATCCAAGTAAACAAATGTAAAATAAAAATAAAAATAAAAATAAAATAATAAAAATAAATAAATGATAATCTGTTCTTAAAGATTTACAAGCATCTCATTGCTGACATTGACTGAAAAATTTTGACCTGGTCAGTACAGGAGTTTTTGATGAAAGCATATTTCTACTGACAAAAAAAAATCAGCTTTATGAAAAAATATGTGATATACTTTTGAAGTAATGTCAGGCCCATACAGATATTTTCTGGAGATGGACTCCATACCCTATCATGAACAGCAGAGGTGTAGCTAGCTATTGCTCCCAGTGCCATCCCCTGATATGGCAACCCCCCCCCCCCAACTTTAAGTTGTGGAAAAAAAAAACTAACAAAAAAGGTCCTCTTCTCAGACAAAAAAAAAGTGCCTGGGTAAAGCATTGGAGGCCCTCAAACACTTTGTGCCCATGGTATCTAACCCCCCCTTGACCCACCTAAGTTAAGCCTCCGCTGAAGAGAGGTTAAATACCTACCACTTACAGTGCAGATTTGGAAACTGTAACGCCCTTTGGTAGTTCTTAGTAAATGTTCCAGTAAATTATATTTGATACTAATCTACATTCTGCACCTCAGACAACATTTCTACCATTAAAGGTGTATATGCAGTATTGGAGATGGCTGGGTCATTTTCTTACTATCAGTAGGTAGATTTTTTGGTGGTGGCATATTTCTATATTTCTAGTGACAGAAGGATATATTATATTTACTTATGCAGTTTTCACCCATTATGAGTCTGTTCTGGGAATATAGGGCATTCTTTCTTCTGAAAAGAAGGCATACTTGCCACTTGTGTAACTGGATTATAATATAACTTTGCAACTTGGCATATTCTAATCGCCATGTAGCCTCTGATGGTTCCTATTTATATTTCAAATGGTTTGGTTTTGCTTGAAAAATCTTTTAGACAGATTTTTTTTAACATTTAGTACTTAGGTTATGCTTTTAGGTACAAAAGTAATAAGATAATGGAATTATATTTTGGGGAGGCAAGCTAGTTGTGCAGGGCACACACATTTGACACTCTATAAAGTGCAAACACAGATGTGGTTTTCAAGTATATACTAAGTGTGAGATTGCCATATCCTAGAAAATTCCCCTTACTCCAAGGGGAAGGGGTGTAGGTACGTGATACAGTGACACCACTATCAGTTGCCAGGACAATATGACATGCATAGTAAAGAGGTTAATGGGCAAACAAGGTCACAAAAACTGAAAAAAAAAAAGTTTATATCATATATTGTGGGTCTACAATTCTAATACCTGTACATAAATGTAATTGTTAAATACTTAGTACTGTTTTCTAATTTGCTTTATTCTAGAATAACCTCATGGGGGCGGCCATGCTGACAACTTTACAGCTAGGGTTTCTTTATTTAAACTGTGCAAGATTGCATCAGAGAAGCACAACTTTTTTGGTCATGTCTCTCAGTTCACGTACATTAGCAGTTTTTTGATAAACTGACTTCACTGCTTTTTTCTGTCAAGAGTATCAGTTTATCTTTTTCACTGATTCCCTTACATTTTTTTTTATTGATGATTATATCCTAACAAACAGCCTTTTTAGTTGCATGTTAGCATCAAGAGCACCAAGCTTGTAGAAGAAGAACATAATTTGGTTTGTTCAGACTCAAATCTGAAATTCCAGTTACTCCTCTTCCATGGTCTCTGGCTGATTTGAGATGTAACGTTACATATATCTCACCAACAGCTTACGGATAAAGATAGATTTGGCAGTTTTCTTAAGAAGTCCATAGTTAATTTCATGGTCTTAATCAGACTTTTAATGAACCTTGTTATATCTGGAACTTTGTGGCCTAATTAGTTTATTTTGTTGTGGTTGTAAATTTCTTAGAGCTACTTCTTCCTACTCATTGACTTTTTCAGTGCAAGTGTGCCACTGTGATATAATTTACAGAAAGTTAAAACTGCGTGCAAAAATACAGAATTAAATACAAATGGGAAATGTAGAGAAATGTTTTAATAATTTATATACGGCACTGCTACAAAGGATTAAGGAGAATAGAATGCATTCTTTGATGAGAAAAAACTTGGAATTTGAATAGAACTGTTCTTTAATATTATTTAATAATGGTCTATAGGAGAAAGGCTTCAATAACTTTTTTCTTGAAGATGCTAATAAGGTTTATCAGTTGTTTTGTGGCTCATTTCCTCACAGAATGCATCTGTAAGTAAACTGTCTTTTAATTTCTTTGACCTCATAGGAAGTATTTTATAGTTAGGATGTGTGGGGGCAGAACCCAGTACTGAGGGTGCAGGAGGGCTTGCTGCCCTACAATATATAAAAAACAAACCACTTTTTAAAACTTGCGACCAATTGCGAGTATACCATGACTCAAGTCATTAGTAGCAAGTTGTTGAAACCTAAGCAGTTCATGTTCAAATTAATAAAAGAAACCCTTTAAGAATAGCACTATAATTGCTACTCTTACATTTACCCTTGTACCATATGGATTTACTGAAATGTTTGATAGATGTAGATCTTTTCTGGGTGCATAAATTGTTGAACTTCTGAACTCAGTTACTGTGAACATTCATATGGCGTCTGTCTACGTGCTGTTGTAATATTACATGAAATGATGTAACACTGTTCATTCCGGCTAACTACTATGGTTTGTGAGGGCTTTTGTTATGATTTTTAATAGCAGAAGATGAGGTATGCTTATAAAACTCTTGATTGTTTTTGTTTCACATAAACAGAGGACAGTCTGTGATCTGTTTAGCTCTTCAGAACTGCCCGTATTTAAAAATAGCTTGAGAACCTGTTTACCAGCCCAGGAAAGATGTCATTGCTTTATAAACTAAGCATTTTTGGAAATGCCTGTTTTTATGGAGTCTCTAAGTACCAGGTTTCCAAGTTATTTGTAAAGTGTTTTTTGATATGTTGCTGCTAGCAGAAATCAAAATGTAATTACATACAGATATGTGCAATCATGTAATTCTGTAAAGCAAACAAACAAAGCAGTAACATTCAGCAAAGAATGCTCACTGGTGCCTGATATAATACATGCTGTACATACTTTGTCCATTTTTTTCATCTCTGTTCTGTCTCTCCCTCCTTCACTCAACAAAACGCAAATAGTGATAATGTCTGATATAAGATATACTTGTGGAAAACACACATTAAAAAGGTAAATTAAAATTCACTGGTATTGTCAGGTAATAATGCTTAACTGCTGTATAAAGACAAGAGCAAGGTTACTGTACAAGAGGTTATTCTTTATAAAAAAAATATAATGAGCATCAGTTTAGTGGTAACACTTTTGCTCTCAGATTTAATTTTGCTTTGCCAGAGTTTGTGAATGTTCCTCTAATAATGTTCTTACTTCTGAAATGAAACAAATCTGTTTTGAATTGAAAGTTAATTTGAGGAAACATTTACTGCTTTAAACATGTAGCCCACTTCTTAGACATGCTATGTTATAGGAAATGTTATGTTACACATTCAGCACAAACTATTCATACTTCTGGGTGTTAAGGAAAGGTCATTCTCTAAAGGAGGAGGAGGAACCAAATAATATGTTTCCAAAAATTAAGCTGTAACAGAAATGAGCAAAAAGTGGGACCTATAAATATTTTTAATATTCATTCATAATAAAAAGACAGCATTGTGGCTCAGTAAGCAATCTTATGGATATAAACAGCATGATAACCTAACACAAATAAACTATATGAGGCAATGGGACAACATGGGGTAGGAGACAGTGTATAGTAAGACTATAGAAGCTGACTGTTATTTGGGAGTTCTGCTTAGAATATGTACAGAAAATGGTTTGACTGGACTTATATGAGTGACAGGATGTTTGCCCATAACATTTGTTTGACAATAGGGTGCATATTAAACAAGTGAGATAATTGAGATTCACTCTCTCAGTTTTAAAAGACCTAACAGTGAAGCTAATAAAAAGATTAGAAACCTCTTTTAACAAATCCTGTGAAAATGAAGTAGAGTCCCCCTGAAGTCAAGGAGGGTAGATGCAATTATATGTCATAAGAGTGGGAACATGACTGAAATAAAAGTCTGAAATTCATTTAACTTACACTCTTCAAAGCAGCACAAATGACTTAATCTTTTCCGAAGGAAAAATTGGTCCAGTGGATCATGAGACTTAAGGATGCACAGGATGTTACACAAATACGTCCAAGTTATTTTTCTGTATGAGTAAACCAGGTTCCAGACTGTGTTGTCTGTGTGTGTTTTATCTAGAGCTTATTTTTCGCACCAAAGTTCAGCTACACAGTTTATGCAATCTTTCAAATAACTTTAAAAAAATGAATAAAGTTTAGTAGGATATTACCTGTCTGAAACATTAAATACAAGATCAGAATGACATAAGCCGAAAGTGGAAGGAGTATGACTTAAGGCTGATGTGAGCAAGCATTCTTCAGACAGAGTTTGTATATTCATGGTGTAATGCACACACACACACACACACACACACACACACACATTCTACATGGAGTAGAAGATAGCTGTTAAATATGTGTGCATACTACAATTGTGTGTATTTGTGTATGTGTGTGTGTGTGTGTGTGTGTGTGTGTGTGTGTGTGTGTGTGTGTAAAATACATCTATATCTATAGCTATCTATCGCACAGACACACAAAGGAAACTCACACCTACATATTTTACAGTCCCTCACACACACACACACACACACACACACACACACACACACACACACACACACACACATCACAGTCACATCACAGTCACAACACACACTGACACACACTAAAGCCCCAACCAACACAACTATACATAGATACTTACCTGAACGTCCACCCATACATAAACAAACTGCAACACCAGAAGCGCTACTTCAATATCTCCGAACATCGGGATTTTGAATTCCACGCTTCTGGTCTTTCAGCATTTAGGGGTTTCGGCTACATAGTCTTGAGATTTTGGGTTTCGGTATTCCAAAAGTTCGAGATTATGTAGTGATCCCATATATATATATATATATATATATATATATATATATATATATATATATATATATATATATATACACACACACACACACACACACAGAGAAAGAGAGAGAGAGTGATTTCCGGTGGTTGAGCATGTTTGACAGTGCCCTTCTGCTACAGTCCTAGAAGAGACAAATAAGCTAAATAAAATTTAAGGTCAAATCTTAAACAACATTAGGCAGAAAATAAAACTTGCAGACTGAGTGCTCTTGTAGTCATGTCCTTTATTGTAGGCAGATGAGCGCTACTGTGCACTACAGTGGATGTAACAAATCAGTGGGTTTTATATAGTAGAAAAATAGGTGATAACCCGCTTGGAGCCTTCCCTCTGGGAATGGCTTTGACTGGGTGGGTTATGGCCTACCCAGTGGGTTTGTCACAGGGGGTCTCCACCATGTTTTATAGTTACAACAATCATTTATTTCAGTAAAGTTATTGTAATGTGCAGATATGTAGGTTCTCTTTCCTTAGTTTTAACAACAGAAACATACTTTTCTTTGCCATCTTAATCCCAACGAAAGTAAAAGCACATAATTTAAAAGCATGTACTTACAAAATCACACATTTAACAATAAAAATATAAAATGAAAACAAAAGACAAAGAACAAGTAGGAAAACTGACACGTATTGTGTCAAGTATTTCTGCATGCATTTTGTGTGATGTGTCATTTAAGGAGGAGGAAACTTGTATGTTGTAGAGTACATATCTGTTTTGCCAATGCTTTATTAGGTCTTCATCAAATCTGCCTATTTACTATTGAATATGCTAAGATCAAGCACAACACTAAAATCATAATATTACTGGGCAATAAGGGGACGTACTAGGTCCATGTTGCAGAGGAATAAAACCACAACTATTACTCAAATGATGACGGATTGAGTACCAACTGGGTGATAAAAGAGCTGGCCAAGGAGGGTGGGAGGGAACTGTTGATGACTGCTGGCAACTAACACATAAGAGGTGTCACAGCAGCTTGTAAGAAGCATCATGGACCACGTGCATCTATTAAGTGAACATTGATGTGCTGTAATTAAGGTTAGGCACATCAATGGAAAGATGCATTTATAGTATCTTGGTATTCAGAAACATGAGTGTCAGACTGTCATGGGCTACCAAAAGTTGGGCCAGCAAGTAAATCCCATAACTGCTGCTTTTATGATGATTCCTGCCATTGGTTGAAGTCACTGAGAAAGACAGGGAAGTTGATGGTGAGCAAACACAGGGAACAAAAAATAACTAATATTCTAAGTACTCACATATCTGTTGCAGATTTGGTTTATGAACCCTCTACAGCAGTTAACATCTGGGAAGGATCCCAGACACTATAGAAAAAAAAAACTCCCACAAAGACAGAGGTCAGAGAAACCAGAGACACAAAGCTGAAAAGGCTGAATCTTGTCACACTACAGTGTCAAAGGACGACTGACTGTTGAAATGGGCATCCAAACAATAATGGCAGAAGGAAGTATGCACTAATGACCAATTGGCTGCAGCCCAATTGTCCACGGAGGACATATTCCTGAAAAAAAGGAATGTAAGCAGCAAGTCACCAAGAGAGTGTCCTTTGACCTTATTAGCCAACAGGCAATAGGACCTCTAATGACAAAAGTAAATGTAGTTAGCCAGCCACTTGGGTAGAATTTGCCTGGCCACTACTAAGCATTACTTAAGTGGGACACAAGAGATAATCAACTGGTCTATCTTAAGTAAAAACTGATTTTGTAGTACACATCCAACATATGAATGGTTCTCTTTCTCCTTATCTTCCAACTCCAGGAAGATAACCGGAAGGTAGATAGACTGATTGAATGACTGTTCCTAAACCACCTTTGACAAGAGGGTGGGTCTTGAGTGACAACTACTTTTTGTAAAACACCAAATAGGTTCTCTACAAATAAAAACCCAGATCTCTAATATACTTTTTATGGAGGTGATAGACACGAAAAACATCTTTCAGGAGTTAAACTTGAAGTCTGCAAAACTACTTGGCTCAGGGCAGACAAAGAAACCAGTTAATTATGAAGTTGAGGACCCAAGGAGAATATTTGCTTTTCAAAATACGCAAAGTCTATGTTGAATCACAGTTGTGCTTGCATTTCAGGATGTACCAAGATGGCAGACTCACACCTTGACTGTGATATAACTTAGGCACAAGTTAAACAGGATGCTAAGGTGGATTAGGCAAGCTTGCAAATTTGTAGATTGTGGAGGAAGTGCATATTACTTTACTCAGGTGGAGAGTCATTTCCACGTAGTGAAATGTATCTGTTTAGTGGAATGCTTTCAGGTAGCTTTCAAGATCTCTGAAACCACAGCAAAAAAGGTCTATTTGGGTTAAAGGGTTTCGGGGAGTAACTGAGCACGGAGGTAGAGACAGTTTTCTACACACCTGAAGGGGGGGGGGGCATTCTTGTTTATTTACTTATTCACTGACATTTGATTACCAGGAAAGTCCAAACGAGTAGATACCCATTTTAAGATGAGGTCTAAGGAGAAAAGCTCCAAAGTATTACAAAAACATTTTAAGAAAATTCATTTTTACAATTTTCAAAAATAATACTAAAACATCTATGGTTTAAAATAATTATATCAAATTAGACATGACCTGAAAAATAGTTAAGAACAGATTCAACTTTGGAGAAATTAAAGGTAAGTTAGTATAATGCAAACAGGAAATGCAATATGAAATATGAGAAAAAAGAGGTTATGGCATATTGAGATAGAGAGTCAGGGGTGGTAAACTGATTGAATAAGGAAGTGAGTTAAGAAGATGGAGTAAGGAGGTGCAATATATGAAAAGATACTTCTTTAGGGATCTAGATTTTCCTGGAGTTGAACAAGAATGGAGCCAGATTTGTGTAGAAAGTCTTTCAGAATAGTTTTAAAGGACTGGAGGGAGGGTATTGACCTAATGGATACAGGTAAGTAGTTTCAAGCCTTTGCAACATGGTGTGAGTGTAGACCATGCCTAATGTCTTTAGGGTTGTAAAAAGAAACTGTTGTTCTGAATGTTGTTATAATATAGGTTTTTGTTTTCATTTATTTGTTTTTTAGTAAGGGTGTGGAGCATTCTGAAGTTTTTGAGATATTGTGGGGTTTTATATTTTTGCCATTCTTTCAATGCTTTTTCTCTAGCCCACATTAGCATTCTAATCTTTCTAGACAGCCAAATTGCATTATTTGCTTTTAGTTTCTTCCTTCTAGGAGGTCCATAACTGTTTAGAATATTTAGCAAAGTTGTACTGAATTCATTTACATCATCATTTAAGTGGAGGATTTTTAGGATGTTCCAGTTAATAGGTGATAAGGCAGTAATGAATATGTCTGGGTTAAACTTGGATAGGTTGCATGCAGTTTTTTTGTGGATGTGTGAGACATTTGATTATATAGATTGGGAAATGGTCACTGAGAAAGTCTGATATTGTACCTGTGGTGGTGAATTTGCTAGCATCTGATCCTAGGATCCAGTCTAATAAGGAATTTGATGCCTTGCTGTGATGTGTGGGGCTATTAATTAATTATGTAAAACCATATAAGTTCATGCTAGATGTAGGAGAGTTAGAGATTATATCCCACCAATTGATTGACATCACCTAGTAGTATTTTTTCTTGTATAATTGTTATGGTTATCCAATGTAAGTTACGGGTGGCCATGGTGGTGCAGCAGTTAGTGTTGTCGCCTCACAGCAAGATGTTCTCTGGTTTGATCCTCTGCTGGGGTGCTTTCCGCGAGGAGTCTGCATGTCCTCCCTGTGGTCACGTGGGTTTCCTCCGGGTGCTCCGGTTTCCTCCCACATCCCTAAGACATGTTGTAGGTGGATTGGACACTCTAAATTGACCCTAGTGGTGAGTGTGTGCATGTGTGTGTGCCTTCCATGGAAGGTTGGGTGCCAGGCTGGCAACTCGACACCATAAAACTCCACTGCCAATCATAAGCGGACAGGTGATCCACTGTGGTGACCCCTAACCAGGAAAAACCAAAAGAAGGAGAAGATCCAATGTATGATATCTTCCATTGTAGCTGTATTGTCACCAGGAGAGAGCTAAAGGACAGTTATTCATATTTGTTTATATATTTTTTTTATATTTGTTTTTTTTTCCCAAGAAAGTAATAAGAAGCTCTTCTGAATTGAATTTTGATATTGGTTTGTTGTAGTTGTTGGAAAATATTAAACCAATACCACCACCTTTTATCTTTTTACAGTTTTTACGGATGATACTGTAGTTGGAGGAGGTATAATTCTGGAGTTGTTTATGCTGGGTTTAAGCCAAGTTTTGGTTATTGCGAGAATGGGTGATCCAGATATGTAGTTAAACAGTTTTATTTCATATGCTTCTAATATTTATGGCTGCAAAAAATAGATTTCTGGGGATGGAGGTAGACCATTGTAGGCATAGCCGGCTTTAGGCACCAGAGAACCCTGCGGTCACTGGGGGGCCTCTGGTTCTGGGGGGCCACCAACCACAGCAAGTTACCTTATTTTCATAATTTGTTACATGTTTGAGAACCCAACAAAATTTAGTACAGTAATGCTGTGTACTTAATAAACTATGGGTAACAATAACTCTGATTTATATTTTCTTGAAAATTCAAAGATATATTTGCTTATAGTAACAGTGTTATGTCAAGTAACAGGCTTCACAATTTCATTAAATATTTTACCACTGACATAATGCCCTTGACTTAGTTTAATTCTGCTAGTGTCCTGCTAGTGGACATTCCCTCCCTTAAAAACTAAAATCATAGCCTACTCTATGCAGATGCAGTACCCCCAGCTGTAAGGGGCCCCTCATAAATCCTTGACTGTGTGGGGGCCCCACAAAAGGTGCTGCTTGTTGGGGGGAAAATAAGGAGAAAAAAAATTCATTAATTTTCTGATCATGTGCTTTATCTGAAACAGGGTTCTGATATGATCCTGTTAGCGAAAGGCAAATAATCAGGGAATAAACATGAATAAGGTAAGTGTTTGCCTTGGATTTTAAGTAGGGATGATTCTCTCAATCTTCAGGAATGGTTTTCTCTTTCAGGGAGTTTTATAAATACTAGCAGAACACTAGATGCTAGAACTCTCAACTTCTTTGTTCAAGAATTCTGAGGAAAGCCAAAAATAATAGCAGAATAAATTGCTAAACCAGGAACACTTTTAAAATATTACCCTAATTCACTTAAAAACTTAATAGAATAAGACATTTTGCATCAACTTGCATTTCATGGACAATAAGAAGTATGAAACTCTGATGTAAGGATTTATTAACTGCCTGTAATCTTGAATAGGTTTATCAGCAAATCAAACTTCTTTATGAAGGACAGAGCAAAACTATGAGGCAAAATCAAGGACATTCACTGAAATCTAGGACAGTGACAGGTACGCAGTATCCCTCAATGAGGTACGTAGAAATGCTTTATCCCTGCTGTTGTTTGATGAATGCTAAAGCAGTCATTGATCTGGAATGGCAGCTCTTGTGTTGCACAATATACTGCTATTTGTTGAAACCAGTGTAAAATTAGTATTGCTGTGGCTTTTGTTTGTGTGTTTGCGTGTGTGTATATATTGCAGTATAAGAGTAACAAGATGGCAATAATTTATATCACTTTCTAGCAGAAACATCATCAATATTGCAACTATGCTTGTGTGTGTTGCGGGATGTCTTTGCAGTGTATTTAACAATATCGTGTTGGCCATATATTCTCTTACTTACCATCACAAACATAGACCTTAAACAAAACATGACAGGTGGCTATCTTTTTTGATTTGATGTTTGTGAAAGCTACTGTTCTTTGCCACACATTTTCACAGTGCTTTCTTCTGACCAAGCTCTTGGCTATAGCATTTTTCTTATGCAGATTATGCATGCTCTCACTGTCTGTGCATCCATCCATGTGTTCTGGTATGCCCCAGTACCTTCAAAAACATACAGTAGGTGAAATATAAATCCTCCTGTATCCCTGATGGTGAACATGCAGAGTGTGTGTGTGTGTGTGTGTGTGTGTGTGTGTGTGTGTGTGCGTGCGTGCGTGCGTGCGTGTGTGTGTGTGTGTGTGTGTGTGTGTGTGTGTGTGTGTGTGTATTTGAAAAATATCATTGATTTTTATTTGTGCACATGCAGTAATGCCTGGCACATACATAACTCTTATGGGTAGCACTAAAAAAAGAAAATCAGTGCAATTAACAAGTAATTATATTTCAAAAGTGGGACATAAAATATATCACAGGACATTCAGACACTTAGCCCTTCTATAGGTCTCGTGGTCCCCACACCCCGGACTCTATAAATGGATTTTGAGATGGAATAAGTGGTGGCCTCTGCTCTTAACCCTACCCATTCTAAAACCAGCCCTGCTCAGAGGTGTGTGCAGAAGGTTGCTATAGGTTGTGTGGTGGGCTGGGAATGGTGTGATCATAACTTTAACTTTCATCACAATAAAACCTTAGTGGTATCCAGAGGAAGTCCTTATAGCTTGTGTTGCAGATGGGGTACTGTGGTCACTGCTGCTTTTACTTTTCTCACAGACCTTGAAGGTCTACAAAGAAGGTAACTATAGCTTGTATATGAAGCAGTGTACTGTCAAGGAGCAGCAATGTGGAATACATTTACTGTAATCATTATTTTTCACTTTCCTCACAATCACATGTCAGCCATGCAAACAGGTGGTTGCCTTAGGGGGTTAGGGCTGAAGAGAGTTTGGAGGCATGCTGTGTACATGTATGACAGCAATCAGTTGAAATATATGAGGGAGATCATTTGTACTTCTCCTTTCATCCAAATCTAACATAGGAGGGATGCAGAGGCAGTCACTATCTTTTTGTGCACCCTGACTTAAATGAGTTATATCTTAAATATTATTGCTCTACTATCCTGGCCAAGTAAAGATGCAAGGAAGCCGAAAGCTGAACAGCAACACTGAATTTCTTCATTAATCATAATTTTTCTTCAAGCCATCATTGGATGAAAAGGTTGTGTAAAAATAAGAAAAGCAAACTTTAAAATGCACATCAGAGCATATAGGAAGTCATGACTTCTTGAAAATGAGGAAGAGTAAGGCAAACTGCGAGAAAAAGAAGAAAAAGTAATGTGCATGTTGTGGGGAACCTGGGATGGGGGGGATTGAGGGACCACTGAAGAATGTGTGTATGGGGGAGAGAAACAGTACTCCAGTCCTGTACATAGAGTTGTTGATATGTATCACACTGGTGATATGGCCTAAGAAAGGTCCTGTTGTAGGAAACTAAATGCTAGTTACTATGAATGTCCCTCTGTGAGATGGGCCAATATAGTGTAGTGCATAGTCCTGTTCTAATGTAAGAGTACTGTAGCTACAGTTCAGTCTTTGCATACTACTCCTTGCTTAGGACTGATGGCATTAACAGAGTGATACAAGTAACCATCGCTTAATGTCCGGCATAGATTCTATCCCATAGAAAGTTAAGTGGCACTGTAGATTAATGTGTGTGAATGCACTTTTAAGAAGCTATAAAAGGGTTTGCATAAGTGTATAAATACAGAGCACATGCAAGCTAGACTGCCATTTTGTAGTGAGCCGTTGAGATGTAAGCATGTATGTATACAAGGTCTTTCTGTTAACTAGTTCATTAGTATTTTATGATGCTGCTATCACTCCTGATGTGTTTCCATGTATTAAAGCATATAAACGAAATACCCCGCCTGTTTGTCTTCTATGTGAGACAGAGAGAGAGAGAGAGAGAGACGAGCAACATGGTGTCAGAAGAAGATGTCTAAAGGGCATGAAGTTAGAGGTGGCATGGCTAAAATGAATTAAGGCACTAGAACTGGAGGAATATACAAGAGTGAATCATCCCTAAAATGAGCATACTTCACAAAACAGGTCAGAAATGAATTTCAGGTATTAAAACTCAGCTCAGCACTATTTCTTTTCATATAATATGAAGCAAGGCATATAGAACGTTCTAAATGATATTTGCATAAACCAGTATGTACGATACTGATAAACATATTAGGATTACTATGGAAAATGTTTGCAATAAAGTCCAAATTGCGTAAAACGAATAAAATAAAGGGAAATGACCACATTTTCACAAAGCATGCATTTTTTGAATTAAGCAAAGATATCTGAGTTATCAGAAGTGTATAAAAGTGTTTGCATGATTGTGCAGTGTTGCAGTAAAGCTATTTCGCAAAAGTACAGCCATTACAGAGCATACTTTGCAAAGTACAGTATTTCAGAGTTTATTGTGTATTTGAATGTTATTACAAGCTCACAGAACAGTTTGTTTGTACATAATTGCAAGGGCCATATTTTTTGTGTTTGTGTATACTTTGTGGGCATGGCAGATGGATTTCAAAAACTGAGGACACTTTTTTTTTGACAGTTAATATTGCTGAAAACTGGAGAGTGTTTGAGCAAGAGTACAACATTTTCATACAGGCTACATTTTCTGATAAAGATGACCATACAAAGGCATTTATTCTATTTAATTTAGCTGGGTCAGAAGACATAGAAAGGGAAAGATCATTTGTGTATGCACCTGCTATCTATACCGGACAGGGTGAAAACCATCAAATTGTTGTACAGGCTGAGTCAAGGGAGGACCATGAGTGCTTAAAATGTAAAATTTTGAGAAATGTGTAACCCCCAGACAAATGTTACAATGGAAAGGCACTTATTTTACACAAGGGATCAAAAGCCTGGTGAAACTTTTGCAGCATATATAACTGACTTGAGAAATAAATCTAAAACATGCAGATTTGGTGATTTAAGGGATGAGTTTATGATAAAGGACAGACATGTGTGATTTAAAAGATGATGCTGTGAGAAAGATTTCACTTTGTGACAGTGATTTAACTTTGAATAAGGCTATTGAGATTTGTCAGATAAACGAGCTCACAGAAAAGCACACAAATATTCTTACAAATGAGAACAGCTCCAGAAGGCACAGTGATAAAGCTCATGTTGATAGCATTCTGCACATTATTAAAAGAAACAGGCCCAATCACATGGCAGCAACTGTAGCCCCTGCAGCACTCACTGGTAAACCCCAGAGCTTTCCAGCAAATTCCAGAGTTCGCACAGTCTCAGTGAAGCATAAGAGTCACCAGACTCAAAGCATGGGCCCCAACTTAGTTTCATTGCCAACTGTTGTAATTGTGGTGGAAGTCATGAATCTGAAAAGGAAAAATGTTTAGCTTTTTGTCAGCAATGTCACAAATACAATAACTATTATAATTTCAAAAAGCTTTGTAAATCAAAAGGCCCAGATTCCTTGATTAAAAGAGAACATTTAAAAAAAATTAGTTGATCAATTAAAAAGCTGCAACCCTACTCTTTATGTGGATAGTGTATCAATGTTTCAATAAAATAGATTTAAGGATGAAGAATGACATATTTTGTACTGTTCAGATAAATGGCAAACCCAGAGAGCTCAAATTTGATACAGGTTCCAAGTGCAATGTTATGTCAGCAGAAACATTTGCAAGTGTGTGTAATGGTGAAAGGCTTGATTTGGCAAGGCGTGCGAAGCTTGTTGCTTATAAAGGTGAAGAAATTTAAACTAAAGGCTCAGTAGTGTTTTCATGTTGCTCTGCTGGAAGAAGCTATGACTTGTTATTTTATGTGGTCAAGAGGCATGTCCAGTCATTATTAGAGTTCAGAGACAGTTTGAAAATGGGACTACTTTTATTTAATAAGCCCATCATGTTAGCTTAAAAGACACTACTCTAAATTCGCCTAATACATTTTTTCTTCCTATGCTGATCTTTTCAAAGACAAATCTAGGCAAACTTCCAGTTGTGTACTCCATGACGTTAGACCCAGAGGTCAGTCCAGTTATCAGGCCAGCACATAAAGTTCCAATAGTCATGCAGGACATACTCAAAGTCGAGTTAGATAAAATGGTGCAACAAAGTGTGATTTGTCCAGTTGAAACTCCAACTGAATGGATATCTTCCATGGTGGTAGCTCATAAGAAAAGCTCAGATGACATCAGAATATGTATTTATCCATGGATTTGAACAAAGTGCTAAAAAGACATCATCATCCAATGCGCACAATCGAAGAAGTCACAGCCTTGATGCCAAATGCCACTATTTTTTTCTGTCTTAGATGCATAGAGTTTATTTTGGCAAATTCGCTTGACAAAAAAATCCTCATTGTTCACTACCTTTAGTTCTCCATTTGGCAGGAACAGATTTTTGAGAATGCCATTTGGGATAAATTCTGCAAGTGAAGTCTTTCAGCATACAAATGAGCAAATTTTCTCTGGGTATCCTTGTACTATTATAGTAGACATACTGGTAGGAGGTCATGATGAAGCAGAGCATGACAGAAATCTCAAAAAAGTTCTGGAAATGGTACGTCAAGTGAATCTTAAACTCAACCAAAACAAATGCAAATTCAGGCTACAAGAAGTTACTTATGTTGGTCATTT
Organism: Protopterus annectens; assembly: GCF_019279795.1. Taxonomy (NCBI): domain Eukaryota; kingdom Metazoa; phylum Chordata; order Ceratodontiformes; family Protopteridae; genus Protopterus; species Protopterus annectens. Next base: position 543,374,572 of record NC_056750.1, read on the forward strand.
ATTTACCAGTACAGGCCTACGACCATACCCTTCTAAACAAGCAGCCATTCTTGAGATGCCAGCTCCGGACAATGTTCAAGCCCTGCAACATTTTCTTGGCATGGTCAACTACCTAGGCAGGTTCATTCCTGACTTGAGCCAACGTTCAGCACCACTCAGAGAGCTGACATGTAAAGATGTATCCTGGTCTTGGTTAGAGTAACACCAAAGAGCATTTTAAGTCCTGAAACAGAGAATTGCTAGTCCACCAACTCTCAGATACTATGATGTTCACAAGCCAGTTACACTTTCCTGTGATGCTTCGAAATTTGGTCTTGGTGCAGTCATTCTACAAGAGGATCAACCTGTTGCCTATACATCGAGAACTCTTACCCAAACTGAAATGCAGTATGCCCAGATCGAGAAAGAGCTTTTAGCAATTGTGTTTGCATGTTTAAAGTTCCATAATTCTGCTTATGGTAGACCTATCCAAATCAAAACAGACCACCAACCTTTAATCACTATCTTGAGAAAGCCTATGCATTCAGCTCCAGCCTGACTGCAACGTATGATGATGAGATTGCAAAAGTATAATTTTAATCTTGTTTACAAGAAAGGCAAACTTTTTTATCTTGCTGATAAATTATCCAGATCACCCAGAAACACCACAGAACAGCATGAGAATGAGAACATTGATTTTGAAGTCATGGAAGTGAGAAATTTTTCTTCTACATGTCCTGATGAGTTGAGAGGTCACACAGCCACAGATCCAGTGTTTCAAAGGCGCAACCACTTTATCAATCAAGGATGGCTGTCAAAGCAATCTACTTTACCTCAAGAAGTGCAACCTTATTTTCCATACAGAAATAAGATTTTGGCTGACAAAGGTATTGTAATTAAAGGTTCAAAGGTACTTGTTCCAAAGTCCTTGCAACCAGAGTACATTACTATCTTGCATTGTGGTCACCCAGGTACAGATTCTACCAAAAGAAGGGTGAGAGGACTAGTATTTTGGCCTTCTATGTCACAAGACATTGAGAGAGCACTTTTATCCTGTTCAGTGTATAGTAGTAGAAAGCCACATCAACAGAAGCAACCACTTCAAGCTAAATCAGATTACTGAACTATCTTGGTTGAGAGTAGCCATGGACATTTTCGAGTGGAATGGTCAACATTATTTGGTGTTAATACACTCTGACTCCAGTTGGTTCGAGATTGACCTACTTCATCACCTAGCATCCAGTACTGTCATTACTAAGATGAAACATCATTTTTCAGTCCATGGTAGTCTGCACAAAGTTATTTCTGACAATGGCACGCAGTTTACAAGCCAACAGGTCAAAAGATTTGCTGAAGAATGGGACTTTACTCATGTCACAAGTAGTCCAGAGTACCCGCAGTCAAATGTTTTGGCAGAACATGCAGTTCAAAGTGCAAAACAGTTACCCGAGAAGTCAAAATGAGATAATAGTGATGTTATCCTGAATCGCTTGAATCTCAGAAATGTTCCTTGTGATTAAACATCTTGGTTCACCTGTTCAGATACTTCTGTCGAGACAAACCAGAACCACATTACCAATCAGTAGTCAATTGTTGGTTCCATGTGTCAAGAACAACAGGTCAGTGAAAACTAATCTGTTGAAGAAATACTTAACCCAGAAGTCCTACTATGATAAAACCAGCAAACCACTCAATCCATTACGAGAAGGCGAAATAGTAAGGATGCAAATGTCCAAAGGTTATGATCGGATTGGTGTTGTGAAGAATATTTGCCCAGAGCTGAGATCATACATTGTGGAATCACAAGGAGCAATCTTTAGGCAGAATTGGAGGAATTTGAGACAGGTGTCCAAGCCTATACCACAGCACATAGCCTGTGACAAAGACTCTTTATCTGAGAGTGAGTTTTCCAGTGTTCCAATTCCAGAGGAAGTTCCAGAGGACATTCCCGTTCCTGTGATGAATCCAGAAGTTCCTGATACAAGTTGTGCACTGCAGACTGTCCATGTTGCTAAATTTGGTACAAACTGTTATGTTACAAGATATAGTCGCATCTCTAAACCCTGTAGCAGATATGAAGCAACTTGGACATGAACATTGTGCTTTGTTTCTGATGTATATAGTAATGCATGTTTAACTCTGATATTGTTTTTACAAAGGGCAATCTTTTTAAGAGGGAGGATGTAGATCAATGTGTGTGTATGTACCTTTAAGAAGCTATTCAAGGGCTTGCACAAGTGTAGCAATACTGAGCACGTGCAAGCTAGACTGCCATTTTGTAGTAAGCCATTGAGATGTAAGCATGCATGTAGGTAAGATCTGTCTGTTAACTAGTTCATTAGTATTTTATGATGCTGCTATCCCTCCTGATATATTTCTATGTATTAAAGCATCTAAACAAAATACCCCACCTGCTTGTCATCTATGTGAGAGAGAGAGAGAGAGAGAGTGAGAGAGAGAGAGAGAGAGAGATGAGCAACAGGCACGGACATTAAGGGAACACCCTATACTTTTTACAGAGCTTTGCTTAATGTCCATCTGGACAATGGCTGATTGCATTTACATCTGCTTAGTGCAGTATGGACATAAATGCGGTCAGACATGCAGAAGAATGTTAAGTGGTGGTTACCTTTACTTAGATTGGAAGTGTCCAGGTGGCACCCAACTTGACACTTGCTGGGGGCCCTCGTAATGTTAACACTGGCCCTGATTGTGGATTAGAGTAGTGTGTGGAAGGGAGCAGCCTTGATATTGGTTGTGATAGGTGGGGCCAGGATTAGGGAGAATGTCTCCTCTTACAAGGATTTTAGTATATTGTGGTATTATTTATTCGTGTTTTTTGGTGGGTATTTTTCCAGTTAATTTTATTTTGATTTGTGCTGACATGGAGTTAATTAGTCTGTATCTGGGGTAAAGGAAATGGGCATCATTAAATAAGTTTGGTGCGATGTGTAGAGAGGTTAGGGAGGAAGTATGGATAGGTGGTTGGGACAGAGTTGGAGAGATGTTGAGAGCTGTTACTGGCTCATGGTAGAATGACAGATGGTTCAATATGAGGAGATGAATAGAGGACAAGCATAGGGGTAGTATGATTATATAAAGGGATATGTATTTTACTGATAGCATAGCAAGGAGTGGGGAAGTGGGAATCAAGAAGGAAGCATGAAGTTGCAGGGCTGTAGGATATTTAGTGGTGATGGAGTATGATGGTAGAAGGTAGGTAGGAAGGAAGTATTTTCTATGAAGGAAGAGAGTTAGGTTGTCCTGGTATCTTCTCTTATGTTTTTGAATTGTAAGAAGTAGAGGTGTTTGAAAGGACAGAGTATGTGGATGCAGCTAAGATTGGAAATAGTGAGGGTTTATTTGGGGAAAGTAGAAGTTGAAATGTGGAATAACAGTTGCTGTTGGGGAGGGATGTGAGTATGAAAGGATATAGTGTCAAGAAGTATGAGAGGGAGAGGTTGTTGAGAATGCTACTGAATGTTAGACGGACGTTGGGAAATAAGAAAACAGAAAGAGGAATGTTTATATGATAATAATAAAGTTGTTTGGGGAGGGATAAGGAATGGGTGTCACAGATGAAAAGTATATGTGGGAAGTATAATGGTAGAGTAAGAGGTGGTGAGTCTGAATTGGGGGTAGGGTAGGGGAGCAAAGCTAAGTCAAGTATAGCAAGGCTGAGCATTGTGAGCTTCCCTCTCTCATGTCAATTATTACAGAGAGCAGTCAATTTATAGCCAGTACAGAGCAATTAACAAGGCAGGACAAAGTAGTACAGGTTTAATTTGGTTTACTGAATGCAGAACCAGTAAGTGGCCTTAGAATGCAAGGGCTACTCCTTTGGTGGGAATGTCAGCCACGGTAGGCATGTATCTGAGCAGTTAAAGTTAATACACAACAAAGCTCTTCATGTTAAACTTGCTTACATTGCCCAGTGATAATGTTCCTCAGTGAAAAGTGTTGAGTGTTGGGCCTTGTAGCAGACCTCCTGCAGTATCAGAGTCAGAAATGGATGTAGTGATTACAGGCTCTGAAATGAAAGAAAAGAGAAAAACTCTACTAAACTGCAATATTATATTGAGGCAATAAAGTTAATACTTATTCCTAGAGATGGAAGAAAGACTATGGAGAGTCAGAGCAAGATAATATATTGGTTATTCCCTTTTTAATTTCTCCAAGTCTTTTGATTTTCTAATACCATGACAGGAATGGACCCCATTCATAAGTCAAAGTATGATTAAAGTTCATGAAATTAGTACAGTTTCAGCCTTTGATGTTAGCCGGATGTGCTCTTTGCAGCACCTGCAATGTGCTCAGTACTGACTCCTTCTGCAATTCCTACAGAGTCATATGTATCGGCAACTTATCTAAGTACAACTGTAAATTCTTTTTTATAATACCCATTGCTCCTACTACTATTGGAACTGTCTGGGTATCCTTCTTCCAGATTGCCCTTGTCTCTGCATGAAAATCCTGTTATTTTATGATTTTGTGTCTCTCTGTACGTAAGACACTGTAGTCACTGGGTGCAGCAATTTCAATGATCAATACTACTCTCGTCTTTTTTCATGGACTACTATATATGGTTTTCTCACATCTGTTTTTTTTTTAACTATTGATAATGGGTGATCCCATGTGATATAAACTTCGTCATTTTCTATAATGTCTTGTGACTCCTGTTTCCAATGCTTGTTCACTTACTTCAGTATTACAATGTTTGCACAATCCCCAGTTCAACAGTCTTACCACATTATTATGACTTTCAGTATACAGTCTTTCTGCTACTAGTTTATCACAAACAGCAACAAGATGTGCGAGTGTTTCCAATTTTGTTTTACAATACTTACATTTGTCTGTTTCTCCCACATGTTCAATGGACTTTGCAAACCCATGTGTATATAGTCCACTAACTTGGGCTACCAATATTAACATTTTTTCTCTTGGTTTAAATTAAGTCTCCTTAACCATTCCTGGGTTTGATCCAGAAAAACATGAGGTTGTTCCAAGAGTTTTTTATACTTGCATCTACATTTATGCATTTTCCACATTTCTTGCCTTCTCATCTGATCCTTCACCTTATATTCTTTGTTTTGTTTTTTGTTTTTGGCATTCAGTTGCTACCTGATTTTTATCTACTTCTAGTTTGATTTCCATTCCTGCTTGACACCAAAATGCTTCTGCTAAATGAAGCAGGTAAGTCATCTTAGACTTATTCTACTCATATTTTAAAGCTTTCACTATGTTTGGTCTTCTGAGGTCAGCAGATATGTATGCAGTCTTACGACTGCAGATCTATACATGTAAAAAATTTTGAGGAGGCCCATGTCTCCTTCAGAATGGGGAATATATAGTCTTGGTGTACACTTATTTTTATAAATCATTTGATAAGCATGAAGCATCCTTCTTGTTTTCCTGTCCAGCCAATCCAACACCTTTTGGTGCCAGTCAGTCACTCCAAAACTGTAAGTTAGGACAGGAAGTGCAAATTAGTTTATAGTTTGGACTTTGGTCCAAGATATCAGCACTGCTTTCAGTATTAATTTTAATCTTCTAAAATATTCCTAAGTTTTATTCACATTTATTCATTATTTATTGTTGATCCTTCATCAATTCCCAAATAGTTGTATACTCCAACCTGCCCAAGTTCTTTTATAGCACATTCCTGTGCCATACTGATATTTTCTTGGTGCTGCAGCTTTCCTGCTTTAAAGTTCTGGAAAGGAAAGTAATGACCTACAAAAAGCCCCAGTGACAGCGACTAAGCTTCATGGTTTATCTGGAGCTTGGTGTTGTTCCACGTGGCTTGCAAGTGTCGAAAATGCCAGCATATGGTAATGCATATCCAGAGTTATTGAAGAAGTGGCAACAGTTAAATTTAAAACTGGGGGTTGACTGTATGTTGTTAATGAATAACTTCTTTTATGATATTGCAATCCAGCTGATAGAGGATATCATAAAATCTGAGGAAGAGCTCTTAAGTGCACCTGCTTTCAATAATTCTTTACATGCTAACCAATACGAAAAAATGAAAATTGATTAGGGATATAAATGACTTTAAGTTTGGCCATATTTTTTCATGGCCTAAAACTGATAAATAATCTAAAGCAAAGCATGCACCGAAAGGAGCTATGTATAAACTGGACACTTTTCCGGTGCATACAATGGCTAATAACTTCTCTACCAACCAGAACTCTCAATTTGCTTCAACAATGAATAAGGAAGCTTTGTCTGAGTCTTCTACAAAATCTCATGCTCTAGCTCCACCCCTTATGCTGAAAAATGTTTTGCAATCCTCATTGGTTAAAGAAGTAACAAATCAACAGCTACCATGTCCAGATTCATCAAATCGTCATGAATCCACTTCCTCAGAACGGAGTGGTTCCAGTATTCCATGCCAAATAACCGCTTATCCATCCGATCTGAATAAGGAGGTTTTTTCTATATTAGTAGGTGGAATAAAATTAAATTTGCTGGAGAAGGTTGATATATGACCCTGCAATCAATTAAGAGGCCGGTTGCAGCACAGGGAAGCAAAAAATGGCATCAAGAGGAAACTCAGCAGTCCCTCATCGCACAAGTCAGCTCAACAGAAATAGCTGACTTAGGAGGTATTGTGAACTTATCAAACTATTCTTTATCTGTAACAGACATTATGTTACTAAATAAAGGCCCAAAGTTTATTCCTACTTCGGTTGATACCATTGTCGAAGTGTTAATGTATTTAAAATTATTTATGAGGAATCTTAATTTAAAGTTAATCTTTAAGGACTTTCAGAGTACTGAAATGACAATGTGTAAGAAATCTAGTGTTTTTATTCCCAATAGTCATCCAGTTATATCTGCTTTTCACAATATGTTTGAATTAGAGCTCAGAGAGTTGTATAATATTAAAAATAAAAATAAAAAAACATAATCGGTCTCTACAGGAAAGCTTAGCCCTTAAACAGCTTGATGTTGAACATGATATAATTATTAAAGAAGTTGATAAAGGGGGTGCTAATGTTTTTATGAATAGAGATGCATATAGTGCCTCTATGCGGAAACACCTTTAAAAGAATTAATTTTGTATATATGAAAAAATGTATAATGGATGTCAATATGCTAATTTATGAAATGCAGGTAGATAATGACATAAGTATTGATTTGTTCACTTTCATTACGGTTCATTGTCCTGTTATTCCACAGTTATATGGATTACTGAAGATTCATAAATCTCTGACCCACCTCCCAATGAGACCTATTGTCTCAGGAAGGGGGTGGGTCACTGAGCCTATTTCTATATATCTGCAAAACATCCTAAGTAAATACCTATCATCTTGTCAAAGCTTCATAAAGGATACAGGTGATTTTTTAATGAAGCTTCATGAATGGTATTGTACTAATTCTGAGGTTGACTTTTTGCTTGTTGCATTAGACATTAATTCATTATTTATGGTAATACTGAATGAATATGGTGTTCAAGCTATACCTGATTTTTAATGTACTACTAGGGATATACAAACCCAAAAGTTAGAAAGTGTATGCCAGCTCTTAGAGGTTGTACTTAGTAATGTTTTCTTATTTGATAATGAACCATAATACCTATGTGAATTTAGTTTTAAATCAATGGGGATGTGAATGTATATATAGTAACAAAAATGACTTAAGTAGTAATATTTTAATGTACAAATGCTTTGTTGATGATTGTTTTTTAATTTGGAAAGGGGATGAACAAAGCCTTATTAGATATGTTGAATACTTAAATAATACAACATTTTTTTAAGATTTAAGTTAACTTATTCAACAGAAAGTCTAACTTTTTTGGATGTCAAAATTGATAAAAATGGTAATTTAGTAGATAACTAGTACATATAGGAAAAAGGTGCATAAAAATCATTATGTATATAGGAATAGCATGCAAGTACAGCATGTTTTTAATGGCATTGTGAGAGGTCAGTTCATTTGGGTCAGTAGGATTAATACAAATGAACTCAGGTGTAAGGAGCAAATGCGCTTGATGGCTGATGAGTTTTGTGAAAGAGGGTATAATATTATAGAAGTGAATCATCTTATGAATGAAGTACTTAGTAATCATGACACCACAGGAAAACTATTCTTTGAAGGAAGACAGAATCAACAATTGAGTATGGCTAAACAAGATGATGTTATTAGGTATGTTACTACAAATAATCTAAGAACATGGGATATAAAGAGAATAATAGGTAAATATTGGAATATATTTAGGGCTCTGCCTGATTTAAGGCAGTTTTTGGGTGAAACACCTAAATTTACATATAGAAATTGTAAAAGTCTTAAACGGACATTAAGTTTTAAAGACTTTATGTTTAATACTGGTGGTATAACAATTAATAAGTGTGACACTTTCCCCTGCTTAAATTGTAGTTGTTGTAAGGATATTGTCACTTCTGATAGTAACAAATTCATTCATCCATTGACTAAATTTACTTATACCTTTCACTGCTATGTAACACCACTTACATTTTCTATTTGGCAACTTGTGTAAAACGTACCAATTTTTATAATGGGAAGTGCAGCCGAAAGTTAAAAGATTGCATTATTCAGCATAAGTCTCATATACTTAGAAGCATTAAAGCCAATGCCCTATTTAAACATGTATCTGAAACTGACCTGAGTCAATTATTTAAATTTAGAGTCATTCAGGTAGTGCATAAGCATACCGGGGGGGGGGTGATTTTAATAATATATTAGAGAATGCTAAATATAGCTAGGTAATTAAGTTCGGAGTAGAGCTGAAGCCTCGTTTGAATAGTGCTGTAACTATCAAACCAGTTTTACTTAAAAAGCAAATGAAGTATCCTTGATATGTGCTTGTCTATATGTCTTTTTAAGGAAATTGTTGAAGAGTTTTTATTGGCTGGCGGTTATCACATATCTTATTTTGTATACTTTAAATTGAGAAGTTTTTTTGCATGGTTTTAACACTGAGGAAGGGATTGTACCCAAAAGCTTTGTTTTGCATTGTATAATAAATAATTTGGCAGTTGAGTCCGAGTGTTTATTTTGTGTTTTATATATTTTTACATTTGGCTCCGTATTACACCTGATATCCTTTGTTAGTTTTTTTAAAGGTTGCTTTGCACATTTATCAAGACCAAATGACATTCTTATATCATCTGAAAAAGTTTTGACCACCTGCAGTTGTGCTTTCAGTTCCTTATTTGATGAACTATGCAGTTTTAAAACTGATAAGAATGGAGAGATGAAAAGAACATTTATGAATATAAGGATACAATAGGCTTAGCAGGAGGTATATTGATAGAGAACCACAGCAATACAGTGCGCAGAGCAAATTATCAGAACATAGCACTACACTGATAAGCACAATATAAAGCCATCATCAGAGTGTTATATATACCAAAACACCAGCATCTGATATTACATACATAATTGTTAAAGAGCACAGGCTCAACATACATAAAGCTTATCCAACTTCAATGAAATTGGTGCAAATACAACACACTACTAAAGTATTTTCACTGTTGTATTCATTCCTAGAACAAGTGAAAATGTAATAACCCATGACACATACCTGCAATGTGAAGGAAGATGGTGAATAAGTGAAAGACGTGAAAGTGGAGACCACTGTGAATGTAGATTTAGCAATACATTCTACAACAGGGGCCCTCCCACCTTCGGGTCATTTAGTAAAGACAACAATCATATAGCCAACACAGAGCAATTAACAAGGAACACAAAGTAAGCTCATTCTTTCTTTTCGGTAAGTACTGCTTGCTTTACGTCTACCTTCAGAATATCTGCCTAAATACTTCATCAGTAAATCATCAGGATCTATTTATTAATTTCCCCTCAAGTGTTTGGCAGTGCTCTGTATAGACACACACATCCTGAGATGACACTTTTCGTATAGAAGTACCATTGAAATTTCACCAATACAAAGGACTAGTTTGCAGTAACAAGCAATGCCCACAGAGTTGCAAACCGATACCCCTGACATTACTTTATATTTTCACTCTGTCTAACTAATAAAAAGGGTCTGTTGCCATGGATATATACTTTCCCCCTGTCTCTGTAACCAGCTTGGTGGATGTGGGCATCCTTAGGCAGTTGAGGTAATGTAGAAATTGCCTCATGTTTACTGATAGCCAGTTAATTCTTAAACAAACTGATATGGTATGTGAGACATGCATTTACACAATAGCATTCCTGATGTCAGTAAGGTTGTCAGTAGTACACACACTGCAGCCATCACAGCAATTCAAAGCAGACACATAGACCCCACATATGCTGAAACATGTAAATGTAACCTTCCTAAACTCCATAGACCTCTGAGATGAAGTACACATAACAAACACCCTCAGCAGTCCTGAGTGCACTCTTTCAAAACAACACCCACATCGACACATACAGCCACATCTCATAGAACCTCTACTTCTAAGCCCATAAGGCAAGCCACCACACAATCCAACATTCTGGTCTTTGGAGATATCATTTTGAGACACACTGATGTCTCTCTCACCAGGGCAAGTAAGGAAAAAGTTACGGGCAGCTGCTTATCAGGAGCCAGAATCTGCCACATTATACATGCACTCAGGTAATTGGACCACAAGTCCCAATATGACTCAGTCACAGTCCATGTGGGTGTAAATGACCTGAGACATACCTCCCTAGACTACATGAAGAGAGACATAATTTAACTCTCAGAACAGGTGTCCCAAGCTGGTATGAGCCTAGCACTGAGTGGCATTTTACCTTCTCCAAGGATGATACCATGATACGAATAAACAAAATGACTGACTTTAATGATTAGCTTAGTTTCTGGTGTCATTCCAAGTGAGTGCAACATGGAAGGAGATGGTCAACAGACCATGCTGTTTTGCCATGGATGGTTTGCTCTTCTCCCCTCGAGGCTTTCAAATATTATCTAAAATATTGTCTTCCCCATGGTGTTTTTTTTTTAGGCAATGTCAAACTGAAAGTACTTCTGATATAGCAAATCAAAACCAAGAAAATCTTAAGGTGTTACTGCTCAGTGATAGGAGTCTAAACAAAAACCTCCACTCCCTAGAAGCTCTCTTCACCCTAGAGAATGCTGATGTCTGTGCAGTCAATGAGACATGGTTTAAAGCCATGGAGAACACACCAACAGTGCAAGGTTATAATGCCTTCCATACATTCAGACCAGCTACTACACAGACAGGGACTAAAGATGGACATGTTTTGATTTACAACAAAAATAAATATACCTCAAGGCTTTTCAAACAGACAATGCTCTTGAGCTTTTCCACATTCATTCACCATAGGCAAAATCCAATACCACTTCCTTGCAAGCTATAGGTTCCCCTCTATGACCCAGGAAACCCATACCATGTATTTATCCAACCAAACACCATATTCATGGGTGACTTTAATTACCCCACTATTAACCGGGAATCATACAAGACACCAACCGTACAGGCACAGAGATTCCTGGATTTTGTAAACACAAACTCCCTGGACCAGATTGTCAGTACACGAGGCAGGGGTGCAATCACACTGGATCTGGCCCTCACTAATATGGGAGAGCTGCACACCCCCTAGTGTAATGTTTTCTCTGGTAACGTCAGATCACAAAATGGCCTCCGTTGAAGTAAAAATAAAACCTGAAACCCCAGCTAACCCTGGAATATTCAGGAATTACTCTAAGGCTAATTCCTGTACCCACAAGGTGGAAATACAGAATTAACTTAGAAAACAAGACACCCTGGTGGAATCACAACATCAATAGGTTGTATAACAGAAGGAATAAAAATCATGGCAAAAATTAGGAGGTGCAGCACTCAGCAGCATAAAACCACTCTCATGAAACTAAACAAACAATTCAGAGGATAAATAAAGTCTGCCAAAGCCAAATTTGAGCAGATTTGGCATCCCAGGCCAAGGACAATCACAAAGCATTTTTTAGCTATGTCCACAGTCTCAAAGGCAATACAAAATTGTGTGCAGAGCTCATTGTACATAGAGCCACCTATACTGAGCCAGAAGATATAGCAAACCTACTGGCTGACAAATTCAGCTCCGACTTTACCCCTATCTCCCTCTCAACTTTCCCTCAGGAAATACCATCAAATATAACTTCTCTTGCTATTACTAGGGAACAGGTCCTTAATGCTCTCTCTAAGGTCAAGAACACTGCATCAGTGGGCACAGACAATATCCCAGGACGCTTTCTAAATAGCATGAAACATGACCTATCAGGCCTTCTGGAATTGCTATTTAACTATAGCCTCCAAACAGGCTTTGTGCCTCATGAATGGAAAACAGCAATAGTCATCCCTCTGCACAAAGGTGGGCCATGTACAGACCATGGAAACTACAGAACCATAAGTCTTACTTGTCTCATATGCAAATTCATGGAAACCTCCATATACTAGACCCAACCCAATTTGGTTTCATCAGGGGTAGGTCATGCCTACTCAACCTGGTGGACTTATTTGAGAGGGTCACCAAAGCAATGGATGATTACAAAATGGTTCACACTACCTACCCTGACCTGGCCATGGCATTTGACACAATACCCTCACTTGGGCATTGTTGACAACTTAAGAACTAGGTAAAAATCCTTATGCCACCCAGTGGATAGCCAGCTGGCTCACAAACAGGACCCAGGAAGATAGAATTGGGAGGTCTACCTCTACAAAGAGGCAAGTCATAAACAGAATCCTTCAGGGATCAATCCTGAGACCACTTATTTTTGGCATTTACTTCTCTGAAATCAAAGCCAATGCCAATAGCCTCTGGCTGACTAAATTTGCAGATGATTGCAAATTAGGAGCTCATTGTATCGTACACTGACACAAATATTCTCCAGGAAGGGCTGACACAGACAAACAGCTGCTGTCAGAGCCATGGACTAAAACTAAATGCCAAGAAATGCATAATAGTATCTTTCAGGAAGTCAACCACCCCTGGTAACTATCATATCAACAACACACCCCTAAGATTTGACCCAGTAGTCAGGGATTTGGGGACACACATAGACAGTAATCTAGGCTTTGACCATCACATATATTCAATAGTGAGGAAATCATTCTGTGTTGTGCAACTTATAAATAAAGGAATGGCATCTAGGTCCAAGGAAGTCATTGTTCCACTGTATTCATCGTTCATCAGACCTATCATTGAGTACAATGCCTCCTTTGGTATGTCCCTAACAGGCATATCCAACAATTGGAATGTCCACAGAGGTTCCTCTCTAAAAGACTACAGGGTGTAAGTAGCATGTCCTATGCAGACTGCCTCAAGGCCCTATCCCTATATTCTGTCTCCTACAGACTGTTAAGGGGAGCTCTATGCCTGTCATACAAGGTATTGTCAGACCCCACTCTGATGAACTTTCTGCATATCCATAAAACAACCAGCACCAGAATTACCCATTCTAAAGGCTTAAACCTTGCCTGTGATATAAATAGACCTGTTGGAGAGACAGGTATGTATCCCAAAGACTACCCCTTCTCTGGAACAAGCTCCCCATTCATGGGAAGTAGAGTTCCTCTCTAACCCAATTCAAGTGTAACTTGGACAAATGGATGGTGAACAGAAAATTCATCAGCAGGAAGAAAAAGTCACAAACCACAGGATGCAAGCAATAAGAGCCGAGGAATCCACACCAAAAGAGGATTTCCAGCCAAAAAACAAAGTACCAAGTATGCCACGAACTCCAAAAATCGCTTCTAGTTTATTGCAACAGAAACAAGTGTAGATATAAGCACTTTCATCTCAAATAATAAAGAAACTTCATCAGATACAAACAAAACTGCAGAAATGCATTCTTTTAACCACTTTTTAACATGATGCAATTTCCTGGTCTAGTCAAATATATTCAATTAAGGCTTAAAGCAACACAGGAATGAAAAAGAAAAAAGACAAATGCAGCAGTAGTACATAAAATTAACTGAATTACTGTAGCCACAGATGTAACCATCCCAAAATAAAACTGGACTAGAATAAGTTGTAGAATACTGTTATGTAACAATTTAAATATATAAAGTGCATAAAACCACTATCTAATTTCCACATAAAAACTATCCTAAATGGATATAAAATGGATACAAAACAGCCCAAAAATTACATAATGAGCTTATGAATTCAACTCAATAGCAAAACAACTCCCAACCATCATGACACATATACAATTGTAGAAAAATATGTGAAATAAAGTTAAAATTTGTTAAAATAAAAATTAATCTGTTCAGTGCTTTAAGTTTTAATAAACAACTAATGGACAGGCTATCATTCAAACCTGGCCAATGTAGAGCATCTAGTCATAACTGCCAGGTTAGTTCAACCTTCTCAAGAAGATAGGTCCATGCAGCCCCTCCCCCATCATGTTTTTCTTGCACCAATAAGATAATACATTTACATTTATGATTATGAAAATCTCTAATGTGCTTGGCAAGAGCATTGACTTCACTCTGATCCCTAATGTCTCTCAAATGTTCGCTAATCCTGATCTTACGTTTACGTTTGGTTTTACCAATGTAAAAACATGGACAGTTTGAATAAATAGCGCAGTAGACAACCTGCTCTGTTACACAACTGCATCTACCTGGGATCCTAACCATGACTTTATTAATTCTGCACATATCAGTTTCCAAAATGTGTGAACAAAATTTACAAGTTCTACACTTGAACATATGTCCATATCTGGATTGTCTAGATGTGTGTTCAGAAATGTTCTTTAAATTATACCCCCTTTTAAATATGCACAAAGATTTCTCACCCAGAATGTTAAAGAGGTCCCTCTCATGACTAAGCAACATCCAATTTTTATTGAGAATGTCCCTTACGTGTTGTGCATTACATGAAAAAGATGTAGAAAAGCTAGAATTGTAGGTAATAACTACAAGTTCCGTGGAATTACCATTATTCCCAACCGGAATATCATTAGTTTCATAGTTCTCTAAGTGGAATTGGGGACATTTGTTACTGTCACCATCTCTGAAGTGACTGACGTAGTATTGGAGGGCCTCAAAATAGATGTACCCAGAACTGACAAAAAATGGGCCTGTATTCTTTTAATTCTCACGTCAGACATAATGTTGGTAATTAACTTTAAGGGATACCCTCTCTTAAGGAACATTTATTTCAAATTGTGGCACTCATTAATAAAGGCTGACCATGCAGTAATCATACGTGCTGCTTGTACAAATTGTCTTTTTACCAAAGCATGTTTCTGTGTAAAGGGGTGACAGCTATCATAATGAAGGAAACTGTTGGAATATGTTTACTTTCTAAATATTTCAGCCACAAATCTTTCTTCTACTATATCCTTTTTTAATAACACATCTAGGTATGGCATCTCTTTGTTGTTAACATTATGGGTAAACTTCAAAAAAGGGGTGGTCAAACTGATGTAATCTAAAAATTCAAAATCTTGTTCTTTGGGGCCTTCCCATAAAATAAAGATATCATCCAAATATCTCATATAAGTGTGACAAAATGCAAAATTTTTGGATGTTCAGTTAAAGCATCTTTTACGTGAAACTCATTTATGTATTGATTCGTGGGATTTTCTCAGTAAAATAAATAATATCAGTTTCAACCCAGATTTTCTATTTATTACAATAGATGTGGTTGATTTATACTCTGTAATCACACACACATTAGGGGTTGAATGGTTTTGTGATTTTGTCCATTCAAAAGGGGTTGCACAGGAGCGCATAAAAGTTTATGAACAGTTATTAAACATGGCCCTTAGGAATAATTATATCCTGTTTGACAATGAATACTATTTACAATTGCAAGGTGTTGTGATGGATTCGGCTTGCGGGGGGCTCTATGCAAACATTGTTATGCTTGAATGGGAGAAGAGATTTTTGGGGACATCTACTTTTTTCCCATTTTGTCACACTTACATGAGATATTTGGACTATACCTTTATTTTATGGGAAGGCCTCAAAGAACAAGTTTATGAATGTTTAGATTACATCAATTTGACCACCCCTTTTTTGAAGTTTACCCATAATGTTAACAACACAGAGATGTCATACCTAGATGTGTTATTAAAAAGGATGTAGTTGAAGAAAGATTTGTGGCTAAAATATTTAGGAAGGAAACATATTCCAACAGTTTCCTTCATTATGACAGCTGTCACCCCTTTACACAGAAATGTGCTGTGGTAAAAGGACAATTTGTACGAGCAGCACGTATTATTACTGCCTTTATTAATGAGTGCCACAATTTGAGTGCCACAATTTGAAAGAAATGTTCCTTAAGAGAGGGTACCCCTTACCGTTAATTACCAACATTATGTCTGAAGTGAGAATTAAAAGAATACAGGGCCATTTTTTGCCACTTCTGGGCACATCTATTTTGAGGCCCTCCAATACTACGTCAGTCACTTCAGAGATGGTGGCAGTAACAAATGTCCCCAATTCCACTCAGAATTTGAACTATGAAACTAATGATATTCCGGTTGGGAATAATGGTAATTCCACGGAACTTGTAGTTATTAACTACAATTCTAGCTTTTCTACACCCTTTTCATGTAATGCACAACACGTAAGGGACATTCTCAATAAAAAATGGATGTTACTTAGTCATGAGAGGGACCTCTTTAACATTCTGGGTGAGAAACCTTTGTGCGTATTTAAAAAGGGACATAATTTAAAGAACATTTTTGAACACACATCTAGACAATCCAGATATGGACATATGTTCATGTGGAACTTGTAAATTTTTGTTCACACATTTTGGAAACTGATATGTGCAGAATTAATAAAGTCATGGTTAGGATCCCAGGCAGATGCAGTTGTGTTACAGAGTGGGTAGTCTATGGCACTATTTCTTCAAACTATCCATGTTTTTACGTTGGTAAAACTGAACGTAAACTTAAGATCAGGATTAGAGAACATTTGAGAGACATTAGGGATCAGAGTGAAGTCAATGCTCTTGCCAAGCACATTATAGAGATTTTCATAATCATAAATTTAAATGTATTATCTTAGAGGTGCAAGAAAAACATGATGTACAATTTTATATGTGTCATGATGGTTGGGAGTTACTGTTTTGCTATTGGGTTGAATTCATAAGCTCATTATGTAATTTTTGGGCTATTTTATATCCATTTTATATCCATTTAGGATAGTTTTTATGTGTAACTTAGATAGTGGCTTTATACACTTTATATATTTAAATTGTTACATAAGAGTATTCTACAACTTATTCTAGTCCAGTTTTATTTTGGGATGGTTACATCTGTGGCTACAGTAATTCAGTTAATTTTATGTACTACTGCTGCATTTGTCTTTTTTCTTTTTCATGCCTGTGTTGCTTTAAGCCTTAATTGAATGCATTTGACTAGATCAGGAAATGACATCATGTTAAAAAGTGGTTAAAAGAATACATTTCTGTGGTTTGTTTGTATCTGATGAAGTTCCTGTTATTATCTGGGCTGAAAGCGCTTATATCTACTTGTTTCTGTTGCAATAAACTAAAAGTGATTGTTGGAGTTCCTGGCGTAAATTACTACTTCATTTTTTGGCGGGAAATCCTCTTTTGATGTAGATTCCTCGGCTCTTATTGCCTGCATCTTGTGGTTTGTGACTTTTTCTTCCTGCTTGTGGTTTTATTCGGTTTTTTAGAACAGGAAATTCATCCCCTGGTTTAGCACCTATATCTCTAATGGACACAGACAGCCTGTAAATGGTTCATCTCCCATATCCCTGCTTGGAAATGTTTCACTGCCTAAGCCCCTGGTTACATTTATCAAGGATACCAGAATTTATCAGAGATTTGGGATGCATGGCTAGGCTTAAAAAGGCCCTCATTGTCATTAGCCTAATAAACACTTATGAAGCTATGAATGAACAGGTTTTATTTCATTTACTGAATGCAGAAACCGGGAAACTAGGGAGACTAAGTAAATGAAATATACAGTGTAATCTTTTGGTCAAGAGAAAGGGCAGTGGCCTACTTAATAAGTGGTCTTTACAGTGCAAGGAGTACTCTTTTGGTAGGAATGCCACAGCCACTTTTCAGCACAGAGCAAGCATATATTTGACTAGTTAAAGTTAATATACAGCAAGGCTCTTCATATTAAACTTGTTTACATTACACAATGACAAAATTCTCAGTGAAAACATTCAGGAGTTGGGCCTTGTGGCAGAGCTCCTGCATTTTTGGGGTCAGGAATGGATGTAGTGACCATAGTCTTTTGCACAATGACAATATTCTCAGTGAAAACTTTTGAGAGTTGCACCCTGTGGCAGATCTCTTGCTGTATCAGGGATAGGAAGGGATATAGTGAACACAGGCAATTGCACAGTGACAATATTCTCAGTTAAAGCTTTCAAGAGTTGGGCCTCTTGGCAGACCTCTTGCAGTATCAGGGTCAGGCATGGATGCAGTGTCCACAGGCTGTGCACTATGAAGGAAGATGGTGAATGAGTGTAAATGGAGACCAAACTCAGATCATGAATGTTTCCTAAAAGGACAAGGATATGAACACCTGAAAAACTATATTCTTCTCAGCAAAAAGTGTGGTGACTATAAGCCTTGATAGTTTTTATTAAACTTGGCTAGCAGGTGCAAAACGAATGGGAATGGTGAATAGGTATTCAAGAACCTTCCATGCTTCTGCACAGAGACTGTGTTCACTACTCACTCCTCTATGTCCTTTGACAGAGTGCTGAAGTAGAGGAGTGCTGCATTATCCCTCTAAAGAATAATCTTCCTCTTTAAAAAAGTCATGCTTGAATGACACTCTGTAGAGCCATCTCTGATTCTCTGCTCCAGAAATGGGCAGGAGCAGTGATTCAGGAGTTCTACTATGATGTCAACCTCTCTTAGGATGTGAGCCTTCTTCTGGAAGATGTCATGTTCTATGGCCTTCAGCCAGGCATTTATCACTTTTATGACACTGAACAGAATTGTGCTCTCACCTACTTTTAGATAACACACTACGGACTGCTTTTCTGAACTTACCAGGATGGACTTAAGTTCTGACTATTTCTCCAAAGTCTGGAGACTCAGTGAAACCATCCTTGGCTTGGACAGCTGTATCACATTAGTTGTTTTAATCCAGCAGGGAATATCTGTCATCCAAATCTGTAGTAGGTTCATTGTTAAAAAGGAAATCCACTATTCAAGCTGATGGAAACAGAATACTGATTCAGAGCATGGTGACTAGTGTCAGATATCAAGAGATGATCCATAAATCTGTGGTGACACTTCAGTCTCTGATACCTCACTGCTCACTGGTACAAATTCATCTGGATGTGATCCAGCAGAACTGTGAAGAATGTAGGCCTCCAGTGAAATTTGCTGCTTTACACAGGGTGCCATGGTCATGATCTCCTGAATCCTTTCCTTTAGTAGAAAGCACCAGCACTAAAAAGTATCCAAATGCACCCTAATGTGATCCACTTAACCGGAATAGATGCATCCCAGATTAAAGTGATTCTACTAAATGTGGCCATGGCAGAGTTCAAGGATGGGCTCCGTTTAGTGCATCTTCTAATAGGGCCACTAGGAGGCAATCACCTAAGTACACAAACATCATAAGCCCATTCTCATGCAAGAACTCTTTACCCTCACAGTCTGTCAGTCATTAGCTCCCTCCAAATCAGTGACCCATTCATTCCCCATCTCCAGGATGAGAAGTGACCAGGAGGGGTCAGCATTCAACAGATATCTGGGATGGGTTTAGAGTTTGCTTTTTTCCTGCCATATACTCTATACCCACTTGTCAAATCACTGGGATGTGCAATGGACTGGCTGAAAGGGGCATTCCCACCAAGCAGTCCTGTGCAGTCCTTTGAAGCATGAGCAGTGGCTTATTTGGTCTCTAGTAGGGACATCACTCTACCTTGTGTGCCTCCTTTCCATTCCCCGGAGAGAAGAGGGGGCCATATCCCTGCATTCTTTTCCCACCCTGTTTGTCTCCTCCAGTGGTGGGGCTGCTAATTGAAATCCATTTGCCTGGGTCAAAGTCAGAGCTCTAACTCTCTGCACCACGGAGAGAGAGGATGAAACCATTGCTAAAGCTTTGTGAAAACTTTGAGGGCAGAAGACAAACTCAAGTGCAACAACTTGTACTAGGAGTGCTGATGACCTAGTGAAAATTAAGGCATAATGGGATAAGTGTATATATGATATAGGGACATATAATTTATGTTACACATGGCTGTGCACATACCAGCACTTGCACAGTGTCACTGCATGCTATGTATGCCATATTGAAGGGACTATTGTCATTGTTAAACTTTACCTGTGTACATACAGCAACTGCCCATGGTCAGTACAATCTGGGTTTGCTCCGCTGTGAAGGTACTTGTATATAACACCTGGCTTTGAACACATTACACCAGTGTCTGGCCATTACATGTTGGATTTGCCCTGATATTAGGGCACAACATATATAGCACTTGGCCTTGTACACATACACCAGCACAAGGATGCTGCAGGCTTTGACTACCATGTTTGAGGACAGACACTCCAAAGTGCCACAGCATAAAGTGTACACAGACATGGTCATGCCAGAATATAAATATATATATATATATATATATATATATATATATATATATATATATATATATATGTCTACTTTGAAACATCTAAAACCCATAACATCTAATTTCATAACACTGAGACCAGAACATCTAAAACCCATAACATCAAATGTCATAACATCTAACACTATAAATCACAAGCAAATAACATCCCCTCCACATATAACGACACCAAACTACCAAACACACTTCTTAGTACATTTCTGCAGGGGGACAACCCCCCCTGCACACCCCCCCCCGTAAATTAAATATACCAACTTCAAGATCACACTACAGTGGGAAAAAGTTAATTTCCTAACCCCACTTTATCAAGCCCCTGTGCAGAAACATAGTAAAAAGTGTGTTTGGTAGTTTGGTGTCATTATATGTGGAGGGGGTATTATTTTCATGTGATTTGTACTGTTAGATGTTATGGTCTTAATGTTATGAAATCAGATGTTATGGGTTTTAGATGTTTCAAAGGGGACCCATATATATATATATATATATATATATATGTGTGTGTGTGTGTGTGTGTGTGTGTGTGTGTGTGTGTATATATATATATATATATATATATATATATATATATATAAATATATATATATACATATATATATATATATATATATATATATATACACACACATATATATATATATATATATATATATATATATATATATATATGTGTGTGTGTGTGTGTGTTTATATATATATATATATATATGTATATATATATATATATATATATATATATATATATATATATACACATATAGAAATATAGCTTGTATCACTCATCTATTATATGTTGGTCTCTACTTCATTAATGCTTGAATAAGTCTCTGATGTACAGCACATATATTGTATCCAAGAAAACATAGAATATAATGATAATTATAATTATGAGCTTGATTTATTTATTTATTTAACATTTGTTTATCGGGAAAGTCTGACTTGGAATGAAGCCAATTTTCAGCAGAGGTCCGGGGGAAACGCTCCAGGCGCATGTCTTTGAAATGTGGGAGGAAACTGGAGCACCCAAAGGAAACCCAAACAAATGCAGGGAGGACATGCAGACTCTGCACAGAAGGCACTTGAGAAGAGAATCGAACCTGAGAACCTCTTGCTGTGAGGCGACAAGGCCACCGCTGCACCACTGCGGTGTCCATTGAACAACATTAGAAATTACATTAATTGTCATTGTAAATGAATGACTGCAGCTGTAATATATTTTATTTACTTTGTTTTATTTACTGGGAAAGTCTAGTTGAGCACAAGGCCTCTTTTCAGTGCAGGCCCAAGAAGAAAAACTGTATATACAGAAAGTTAAAGAACAATATATTTTCCTCTCAGATTTTCACATTCTCTGCAAACACTAAAACATTATATTTACATAACAGCAATATAGGGTTGCCACCTTCCTTTGTGGCTAAAACCGGAGTAAAGCCACACCCCTTGTGTCACCAGTAACCCCGCCCACCCACCCCCTCTCCTGCCCACATTCCGCCCATTTTGTGATGTTGCAATGACATCACTTGGTGGAGAATGCCCTCTTTTTTGTTCCTGCTGCCTGCTTTCGGCTGATTTACTATGCTTTTCTGTAAAAAAAGCATAGTAAATCAGCTGATTTACAAACTCCGATAGTCTGTTTCCTTTTTGAAACAGAATACTGGAGTTTGTACAGTGTTTTCCAGACTACCGGAGAATCAGTTTGGTTTCCGGATTGTCCGGAAAAAAAACAGAGGGGTGGCAACCCTATTATATAAGACAGTGGTGTAGCTAGGGCGGAGTGAGAGGGGCAACTGCTCCTGGCCCAAAGTGTTGGGGGGGGGTGCAATCAACGGATCTGGATTTTTTTTAACGCAATACCGGCTATTAAATGCCATTATTGCATTTGTGGTCAAATCTGAGCACTGTAGAGCTGTGTGTGTGGTTTAAACTGTAGCAACAGCCTGCTACATTGTAGCAGGCAGGGTATAAACTGTAACAACTGTTTGATACATTTGTAGCAAGCAACTTGCAACAGTTTAAAAGTTTTTTTTTAACTAAAACATGAATGCTATAATGCTTGGTACAGTCAGGGTAGAAACTGTAGCACTTGTTTGCTACATTTATATCAAGACATTTGCTATAACTGAAAAAGCAAAATTATTTTTTTAATAAAAAGTGTGGAAGGAGGGTTAGGGGCAGCGCAGCACAGAAATGGGACTTGAATGGTTGGGGCAGGAGGGGGTGGGGCATATTATTAGAATGGCTTTTATTTTGCTCTTCAGTGGAAGGGGTCGGCTTAGAACAGTACAGTATTTTTTTTATTAGAGTGAAGTTTTTTTTTTCTTCAATGGAAAAGCTGTGTGTGTGTGTGCATGTGTGAATCTAACTTTAGTAAGCCAATTGATACAATTTTTTTTTTTGCTTTAAGAGCTGAGGGGGTAGGGCAATTCTGACATGAAACATGATATATTTGTTTATAATAGTAAATCAGTAATACCAAAAGACTCCCGAATACACCCAATACATGTTAGAAGCAATACATTGTAGGAGTGTTTAAACAGTGCTACAGATTTAGTACTGAAAAATGTGAATCACCTACAAAACTACAATGTGAGGGCAGAAGTCTACCAGTAATCTGAACCACAATT
Source organism: Protopterus annectens (assembly GCF_019279795.1). Lineage (NCBI taxonomy): Eukaryota > Metazoa > Chordata > Ceratodontiformes > Protopteridae > Protopterus > Protopterus annectens. Next base: position 543,397,709 of record NC_056750.1, read on the forward strand.
TTTTTCCAAATATAAACTGTCAATACCAAGAAAAATATAGTGGTTTATCTCACTAACCTCGTCATTTCAGCCTCAGGTATAAATTCACAGATTGTTTCTGAACTGACAACATCCTGCAACAGCAATTTAATCTAAAGTGATTATCTTTGTCCCCCACCCATCCAAAAAAAAAAAAAAAACAGAAGGCATTCCTCTCCACAATCAGTAATGTGATCACAACAGAGTTACCATGTGCAAATCAGTTGCCTTCCCTAGCAGGTCTGCGATACTTCATCACCTGTGTGCTTTTCAAAGTAAGTATGAGTGTGGGAAAATAATTAATGTAACTAAAGATGTGCCTTCATTATCAACATTTATAAGAACAAGGAAACTGCAGCAACAGGATTTTTGAGCCAACAAATTGTAGAAAAGAGAGACGTGTGGCTGAGATGTATAATTACAGTGCTGAGCAGTTGTGGTTGAAGTGCAGAATAACTTTGTGGTATTGTAGAGTTATGATGATAAAATACCAGTACTTTCTATACTTGTAAGAAACTGTTCTAATTATAAAGTGCTGTATTACAGGCTTTAAAAACTTATTGAGCTAATGAGATATTTGGATGTCATTATGTAAGTCAGAGTTAAGACAGAGTACTTTTCTAAAGATGCTAACTACTTATACTGTGTTAATGGATGTGTTGATATATTTGTAGGTAAAATATACTCATTGAAAGCTAATGCAGCAACTTTGGGAGTAGTACAGGACAGTTAACAGGTAAACTTACCACTTCTCCTCAAAGTAGTCTTCCTGGGGCAATTGTTTTCAAACACAGAAGGTAATTCAGTGGTTATGGTGGGCTATGCAGTTATGATCATTTTCTCTCTCTACTGCCTATCCATGTGATTTTTTTATCAGTATCCTTTACCTGCAACATTCTGTGCTATAGTCAGCAGTTTTAGCCTTTCTTTTTTATATTTTACTTATATATTTGTCTTTGAAGACTGTCCCTCAAAAAGCAAAAGTCTTTCCCTGACATTATGTATATTACACTGTGTGAATCATGTAAGAAACCACAGTGTGAGTGCAGAAGTTTATCAGTCATCCTAGCCACAGATTTCCGCCAAATATAAACTGTCAATGTATGTAAAAACAGAAGCGTTTTAACTATTAATTGTAAATTCCAAGAGTTTCACAGTTGATCCATTGTTGTATAAACTCCCCTATAGCCAACTATAATCAGGCTTATCACTACCTCAGTTTTTTTTTTTTGTAACATCTAGAAGCCGCTACAGGACATTTTGTCAAAGAAGAAACCGTCTTGATCATCTTTTTAAAATACTACACCATCCTATCCCTTTCTCATCTGTCTCATTTTAGGGCTCTAGGTTATCTGAGGTCATACTGGCACAATAGCTCAGTGTACATGCTATACTATTACCCACCTGTTTGAATTTATATACATATTACATCTTTTTTTTATCTTGTCTGCTCTCCTAATACAGTATGCTCTTATATATTTCTCCCTCTGGTGAACTTATGTTCCCTAGCAGAATAACCAAGAGAAAATATAATGGATTATTTCACTTACTAGGCCATTTCCCTGTCAGGTATACAGTTACAGATTGTTTCTGAACTGACACAACACCCTGATTGGGTGGGCCCTGCTCCATTTACCCTTGTTACTCTATAGCTCACTTTGCTCCCCTAGCCCTATGCCCACTCACCCCCTTCTTATACTACATTTAAACTTACTCTGCCCAACAAAACAGCAACCAATAACACTGATACCATTTAGTATTCCCACTTGCTACACACAACTAAATACTGCATTATTACTTGTCTTTTTTCTTGCATTTCTAACACATCACTTCATGCCCTCCTTCCTTACCTCATCATTTCTCCTCAGACTTTCAGACTTCTTGGACATCACTTTCTGACCTCACCCACCCATTACCACACATAGTTTTCTAAACATTAACAGCTTACTGCCCCCCCCCCCCCGAGCACACAGATAAATAGCACAATGCAGACAACTTTCTTGACATTTTCCAAGTACATTTCTCCTCAAACTTCTTGGACATCACTTCCTAATGTCACCCACCCATTACCACACATAATTTTCTAAACATTAACAGCTTGCTGCCCCCCCCCCCCACAAACAGCACAATGCAGACAACTTTCTTGACATTTTCCAGTTACAGCTCTCCGTTTTACTACATTTGTACCAAGTCCCATTCTTTTCCTTGCTTGATCCAGAAACAAACAAAAAAAATAAGATTTATCTGCCTTCCTCCACCACATACTCTTCCTTAATAGTGTGCTGCTGTCTGTTACCTCTTACCTGTCACCTGGATACCCTAGAGTTATCCTACTTCCTTTCCACTCATCTTTTCTATCTCTCATCCTTGACAATTTAGGAACAATCACAGCTCACCCTGTTCTAATAGAACCTTTGCTTCAAACCATCACTCACCGCAAAACATCTTCTATGCAAAACAAAGCAATCCTAGCTTATCACAAAACCTATACAGATCCTCACCTTTAACAAAGCCTTTTACATTTCCTCTGATGTCCTCACACCTCATACATCCTTTTACTCATCTCTTTTATTTACTATTCTCATTATTCAACTCTTAATATTACTTCCTCTAACCTTCCTCACAAACCTAACCTCATTCAATGCACACCTTCTCTCTTACTATGTCCCACATGCACCCCACTGTGTCATAAACCAAAATAAGAAGTTATGTACTCACCATAACGTTCCATCTGAGTAGGTAGCTTCATTTATCTGCAACCTGTGGGTCTTGGATCCGATATCGGATCCGAGCCGGCAACTTGTTTCAAGCTAATGGATCGGAGCTCCTAGCTCCTCCCCTCACCCATAATCCCCTGCTAACCCTCCATGGCCTCAGATCGAGTTTGCCCCTCAATATATACACAAAACGGGTATCCAACTAAGATAGATCCGAAGAAGGCCAGGGGGAAGGAGGGGGGGATGGTTGCAGACAAATGAAGCTACCTACTCAGATGGAACGTTATGGTGAGTACATAACTTCTTAATCTGAAGTAGGGAGTTCATTTGTCAGAAACCTGTGGGACAGAGTCCCCAGCTACCTGAACCTTGGGTGGCCATCATGGAAGGATATTGCGAAGCACCGCAGAGCCAAAGGATGCTCTCCCTCTAGAAATCACGTCCAGTTTGTAGTGGTTAATAAAGGTATGAGATGAAGCCCAAGTGGCTGCCGAACAAATATCATCCAATGGGACTCTAGACTTGAAGGCCGCAGAAGCAGAGATAGAATGAGTGGAATGTGCACAAACTCCTTCAGGTGCGGGTCTCCCAGAGGCTTGGTACGCTAATAGGATACATTGAGAAATCCAGCGTGATAGAGATACTTTTGATATTGCTTTCCCCAAATTAAATTTGGCAAAGGAAACGAACAGCTGGTCGGATTGCCTATGACCAGCTGTTCTATGAGTATAAAAGAGTAGCTGCCTCTGAACATCTAATCAGTGCAGCTTGTACTCTCCTTTATTCTGATAGTTAGGGAAGAAAACCTGTAAATTTATGGATTGATTTATATTGGTTTCTGAAGCTGTTTTGGGAAGAAAAGAGAGATTGATCCTGAGGTACACTCTGTCCGGGTAAAAAATCAAATAAGGAGGCTTCACAGAAAGAGCTTGAAGCTCCAAAACTCTTTTTGCAGAAGTGATGGCTACAAGGAATGCTGTTTTCCAGGACAATAATTTGAGATCTACTGAAGCAGCGGGTTCAAAAGGTGGAGCAGTCAAGGCTTGAAGAACTAGTAAAAGATCCCACGGTGGTACGGCTTCTTTTATAGGGGGTCTAAGCAAAGAGGTGCCCTTGAGAAAGGTTTTACACAACTTGGCCAACATCAAAGGCCCTGTATCATGTCCCACATGGTAATGTGAGATGGCTGCCAATTGTACTTTGACAGTTGAGCAACTAGCGCCTTCCTGAAAAAGTTCGGTTAGGAAGTCTAATATGGATGGAAGAGGAGCCGTAAAGGAATCTAGATTATGATGCTCCACCCAGATGGAGAAACGTTTCCATTTACTGCAGTACACTTTCCTGGTGGAGGGCTTATGCGCTGCCACAAGGATGGCTTTGACTGGTGAAAAGATACTGGGAGTCCTAACTAGGAGTGGAACTGGAGCAACCAAGCTGTCAGTTTCAGATTGTCCAGATTTGGGGTCGTTAAGTCCAATGGATGGGAGATTAGATCCGGACTGGGATCCAGAATCCAAGGAGGATTCACTAGGTGAGACCACAGGTAAGGGAACCAAATTTGCCAAGGCCAGAATGGGGCAATGAGGATCATCCTGCTCCCCAACCACGAGGCTTTCTGTAAGAGTTGCAGCATCAGGGGTAGAGGAGGATAGGCATAAAGTAGACCGGGTGGCCAAGCATGCACCAGAGTGTCTCTTAGAGGTTCCCCTGGATGGGGAATCAGAGCGAAGAAATTGCCGCGTTTGGTGTTTGAGGGAGAGGCAAAAAGATCGCAGCAGGGTTGCCCCTATATTGCGAATATCTGCTTCGCTACTAGTGGATTGAGAGACCACTCATACGGGGTAAGAAGGGTGCGACTGAGTTTGTCCGCTAGGATGTTGGTCCACCTCGGAATGTGCATTGCAATCAGAAAGCGGTTGGTGGAGATCGCCCATTCCCACACTCTCATGGCTTCATGGCATAGAGGGTAAGATCTGGTTCCCCCCTGTTTGTTGATGTACCAGACAACCGACATGTTGTCCGACTGAATTGCAATCGTTCCTATGGGGAGGAGATTCTGAAGTGCTTGCAACGCATACAGCACTGCTCTCATCTCCAGAACGTTGATATGCAGGGAGGTCTCTGTATCATTCCATGTGCCTTGGACCGTCCTGCCTGAATAATGCCCCCCCACCCGAGGCGGGAGGCATCTGTGGTCACCGTGGTGAGAGGGGGAGAGGTGCAGAAGGGACGGCCTGTATGGAGGTCCGAAGCATGTAGCCACCATAATAGAGCCCTCCTGCAAGCCTTGCTGATAGCAATGGGGTGGTGAAGAGGAAGGGACAGAAAGGACCATTGCACTAGAAGGGTCCATTGCAGTACCCGCATGTTCAGACGGGCGCATGGAAGGAGCGTTATTGCTGCCGCCATGGAGCCCAGTGCCCTCAGGACCAATTCCGCTGGTGGGGTCTCTGATTGGAGGATAGCCCGCACATGGAGTTGCAAATTCCGAAGTCTCTCAGACGTTAGAAAGGCTCGTAGCTCTCTGGTGTCTATTCTGGCTCCTATGAATTCTATGGCTTGTGTCGGGGCCAGAAGGGATTTGTCGGCATTGATGGTGATGCCTAACTGTGGGGCTAGGCGGAGAAAGAAATCTCTGGCTGAGCAAAGTAGATGCCTTGTTGGGGTGGTCAGGAGCCAGTCGTCCAGGTACGGAAAGACCTGTATTCCCTGGAGTCTCAGGTGGGCCACAATCACTGATAATACCTTGGTGAACACCCTGGGGGCTGTGGTGAGGCCAAAGGGAAGGACCCTGAACTGGTAGTGACTGGCTCCCAGCTGGAAGCGGAGGAACCTCCTGGATCGTCTGTCCATTAGAATGTGGTAGTACGCATCCTTGAGGTCTATAGAGCACATCCAGTTGTTCTCCCTTAGAAGGGGGATAATAGATTGAAGAGTGACCATTCGGACTTTTTCCTTGGTTACCGACAGGTTCAAGCGGGAAAGGTCTAGAATTGGTCTCAAGTCCCCCGTCTTTTTTGGCACCAAAAAGAACCTGGAGTAGAACCCTATTCCGAGCTGGTCTTGGGGGACAGGCTGGATGGCTCTTTTTCTTAGCAGCTGCTGAATTTCTGCGGCTGCAGCCTCCCTCTGATTGGGTGGTACATCGGGGAGGTTCTTGAATTTGGGGACATGAAGTAAAGGTATTTTGTACCCACTGGATATAATTTGAAGCACCCAGCGGTCTGTCATGATGGACTCCCATGCAGCTAGGTGCTCCAAGAAGCGCCCCCCGACTGCCTCCAGAGTGGAGCAGTCGGGCAACCCTTCAGGGCTGCTGCGTGGGCCGTTCAGAGAAAGGTTCTCTGGACCCAAAGTTTCTCGGAGCCCTTCTGCCCCTGGCGCGGCGTCCTCCCTGTCCTCCTCTGCCACGGAAGGACTGGTTGTCCGGAGTGGGTTGGGAATGTTGCGATTTCCGGAACCACATCTTCTTCTGACCCTTTTGTTTCTTCGAAAACGACCGCTGGGGAGCAGAGAAGTGGACTCCGAAAGCAGACAATGTCTTCCCGTCTTTCTCGCTCTGGACAAGTGTCTCGCAAACCATTTTGCCAAACAGAGCAGAACCATCAAAAGGGGCATTCACAAAAGATGCTTTAAAAGGCTCCGCAAAGTCACAATGATGGAGCCAGGCCTGACGTCTCATGACTAGGCCTGCTCCGCTAGCCCTAGCGGCTCCCTCAGTGGCGTGGGACAATAGCTGCATAGAGGTATTTGAAATTGATCTCAGAGTGGCCATTCGGGTGGAGTACAATTGTTTGTCCTCTGCCGACATGGACTCGGGGGGGGGGAGGCAGCGTATTCTTTGATAAGATCCCGCTGCATCCTGATGAAATGTGCCATATAGTTCAGAGACCTTACCGAGAAGGTCGCTGAACTAAAAACTCACTTCCCTAAGCGGTCCATAGAGCGGGACTCCTTGCTCAGTGGATGGACTGAGGGGCTCTCCTGAGCTAGTTCCCTCTTTGTGGCTGCCGCCGTCAACATGGCATCTACAGGGGGACCCTTGCTCCAGTGCGACCGGTCTGAGGGGGGACTTAGTATTCTGTCCGGGCGCTTTGGTATTGGCTCCACGGTGTCCGGATCCTTTCACGTCCTGGTGGTAATAAGGTCCACCAAGGGGTCGGCCAGAGGGGACACCCAAGAGGTAGACAGGACTGCTTCGAATGCCTCCATCGGAGGAAGACTTGGGGGCAGACCACCCACCTCTGATCCTCAGCATCTCCATGATGTCTCCAAAGGAGACATCCACAGGGGGTGATCTTGGGGAGCCTTCCCCTTCCTCCAAGTCCGTGTCCTCAGTTAAGAACACAGGGGTGTCCACGTGCCTCCTCTTGCACTTATGCTTGCGGGGCACTTCCTCAGGGGGGCTGTCCGAGGAGGCTTCGCTGGCAACATCCTGTTCCAATGGAACCATCTAGGACATTGAAGCAGGCTGTCCCTTTGGCCGGGTGATGGAAGCCTGGCCCAGCAGAGAGGGAGTGCAGGGTGGAACCGAGACAAGGGCCGGGGGTCCGGATGCTCCCAACAGAGCCCTCTCCACAACATCGAAAGCCAAGGGGGAACCACTCTCTCTGGGCTCCGAGAGTCGGCTCCCACTCGGATCCGATGAAGGGATCGGAACCGGTGCCGAGACCATCGGATCCAAAGGACCAGTGCGCTCTGACCTGGACGGAGCTGAAGGCACACTGAATCCCTCGGATCCAAAGCTCGGGCCACGGCTCCGAGAGGTCAGATCCGACAGGCTTGAGGGCAGGGTCGGATCCGAAGTACCAAGTACTGTCAGAGCCGACCCACCCCCGGCTCCAACGCTGCTCAGCTCCGAATGCTCCGAACCCAGATAGCGGGTCGGAGAAGGAGCAATAGGATGGAAAAAAGGTGTCGAGCTTCCCCCCGAAGGGGGGGGGGGGAGGCAAGAGCACTCCCATCTGCAGCTGGGCCTGGATGAACCTTCGCATCATCCGGTCCAAGTCTGCATCGGACATACTGAAAGTTGATCTCGAAGAGGTCACCGAGGCAGGCCTGGAATGCCGCCTCGATGACCTCGATGGAGATTGGGCCTCCTCCTCCTCGGGCCCCGGGGAGAAACAAGGGGATCAGAGCCGGGAAGGAGGAGACCTAGAAGCAGTGGAGGGAGAAGCCCGCTTAGCTGGCGGGGCCGAAGCGGAGGCCTCGGCCCACTGCTTGTGGTGCTTCTCCCTCCGTTTCTCCCTCCTGGCCTCCCTGGCCTCTGGCACTTTAGCGGGAGTTTGAGTCCCGGCTGAAGGAAGGGGGCAGGAATGGCAGCAACCACAGCCTGTGGTGGAGCCACGGGAGCAGCGGAGGCCGGAGCTGAGTCCAGGGGTAAAAGTCCAACCAAGACCAGCTTCGACCTCCGCTCTTTCAGTGCCCTGGGGTTGAACGCTGCACAAATGGTACAGCCTGAGGTGAGGTGTTCAACCCCAAGGCACGATTCACAGTGTGGCCATCAGCCAGGGAGAGCTTATGGCCACACTCGGTACATTTAGAAAAAATGGCTTTTGGGGCCTCAGCCATACTTAAAAGAAAAGGTAGTGTACACACACACACAGGCCCCAAAACACAACACACACACACACACTCTCTAACGACCAGCAGGGAAAAACTAATTAAAAGAAAAAAAATGTTTACACTACAGGGAACCTAACACTTACACACTTTATATTTTTGTAAAGAAAGAAGAAAGTTGACAGAAAAATCACACTTAACTGACAATTACTAGTTGAGCTCACAGGAATCCAGCTATACACAAGCGCGGCAAACTAGATCTGAGGTCATGGAGGGTTAGCAGGGGATTATGGGTGAGGGGAGGAGCTAGGAGCTCAGATCCATTAGCTTGAAACAAGTTGCCGGCTCGGATCCGATATCGGATCCCAGACCCATAGGTTGCTGACAAATGAACTCCCTACTTCAGATCAAATTTTATACCCATACAATTCCCTGTACCACACACTTTGATCTCCATAAAATATATATTTAAGCACCAATGCCTTGTTAACAAAACTTGACTTAAAGCATAAACTCAAACACAAATTTTCCCTTTCCAACAAATCCTTTATATGAAAACTGGAAAGAAGGGAGAGCATCCACCCAAACCTAGTCATCCAACACACACACACACACACACACACACACACACACACACACACACACACACACACACACACACACACACACACACACACACACACACACACACACACACACACACACACACACACACACACACTCACTGCTCCACAAAACACATATACACCTACATTATTTACCCAAAAGGCAGAAGCAGGCCTATAATCTATAATTCCTCAATATGAACCTTAGAAGCATATGTAACTAAATACAATATATACATGCATATATTGCCCTACACTCCCCACATATATTAATCATTACAGAAACTTGGCTAAAAACAGATATAAAAGGCAAAGAAATTCTCCCATCAGTCTACAACATCCTAACCTCCTAGCATGCTTAGAACAGCCTTATAGGATCATAGAAGCATAGGAAGTTACTAGGCTATTGGCCCTGATGCCCTTATAAGCCTAGCCAAGAGTTTTGATCTTCTTTAGACAGGTCAGTACCCAATTCCCATGTCCAGCAGGGACAATGGTGGAATCCCAGTGATGTATTTTCTGTTTCCCATCCAGTTATCTAGGTTGCCCTTAAAAGGGGTAAAGAAGTACTCTGCTTGACGTGGAGAGGGAGTCTATTCCACAGATGGGGTAGTCTCTGGGATGCACATCTGTCCCACCAACAAGGCCTATTGATGTCACAGACCAGGTTGTGGCCACATGTGTGGGTTACAAGAGTGGAGACTGACTTGCGGATATGCAGCAGTCTAATCAAGGCGGAGTCAGAAATTGCCTTGTAAGCAAGACAAAGGTCACCTCTGAGGAGTCTGTATGAAACTGAGTAGAGGGATAGGGCTTTTAGGCTATCTGTGTATGGTAGATTTTTGAGGCCCTGAATTCTGCTGGTGAGGAACCTCTGTGGTCTCTCAGCTGCTGCATATGCTTTGCGAGCTACATGCTGCACAGGGCATTGTATTCAATAATGGGCCTTATAAGAGAAGAATACAGGGATGTTCTGACCTCCTTGTCCCTGGATGAGATACCCTTACTTATGAGGTGGGCCATGTAGAAAGCTTTCTGTACAGTGGAATCAATAAGATGGTCAAAAGTCAGGTTGCTATCAACTTGGGTGCCCAAATCCCTGACGACTGATTGTGTGCTTAGGACATTGTTATTAATGTGATAATTTGTGGGGACATCCCTCTCCCCAAAGGGGACGATGATGCATTTTTTGGTATTCAGCTTGAGGCCATGCTTCTGGCACCAGTCATTTATTTGGGTGAGACCCTCTTGGAGGATGTCCACATCACTAGGGGAATTTATGACAGTGCCCAGCTTGCAGTCATCTGCAAACCTAGTCAGCCATAGCCCACTGGTTTTGGCCTGTACTGCAGAGAAGTATATCCTAAATAACACAGGCCCCAAAACTGAACTCTGGGGTATGCCACTAGTTACGGGTTTACTGCTTGAGTTGGCTTCCCCTATTTTGACTAGGTGGGCTCTATCAGTCAGCCAGTTAGCTACTCATCTGGTAAAATATGGATTGATACCAAGCTGAGAGAGTTTATCTGTTATACTAGAATAGAGAATAGTGTCGAAGGCTTTGGCCAGGTCAAGGTAGGCAGTGTGCACCATCTTCCCTTCGTCCATGGCTTTGGTGACTGTCTCAAAGAAGTTGACCAAATTTAACAGACATGACCTCCCCTTGACAAAGCCAAACTGTGTGAGAGCAAGTGTTTGGAGGTTGCCAATGTCCTTGTTAATGAGGTCCATGATAATCCATTCCATGGCCTTGCAGATCAAGCTAGTTAGGCTGATGGGTCTATAAGTTCCCGGATCGGTGAATGTTCCAATTTTGTGCAAAGGGAGGACAGTGGGTGTCCTCCACTCAGCTGGGACAGAGCCAGTACTCAGGCTTTGGTTGAATAAGGCACCTAATGGTGCTGCAAGTTCCTGTCTGAGTTCATGTAGAATGCAGCCTGAGATGTTATCAGGTCTCATGGAGGCTGTATTTTTTGCCTTTGAGAGAGCAGTGATGACCTGATGCCTAGATATAAATGGAACGGGGCAGGTACTGGGAATGTTTTGATTTACTGATGGGGGGACAGAGGGGTGAAGTATTTGCTGAATCTGTCAGTCAGCAAGTTTGCTATATCTACGGCATTTGAATATGTGGTGTCCTTGACCACCAGTTCTGAACAGATCTGGGTGCTTCCTTTGAGATTGCAGACATATGTGAAGAAGGCCTTATGATTGTATCTAGTAGATGTGGCCAATTTGGACTTAAAATTTGCTTTGGAGGATTTCACTAGTGCTCTTATTTGCTTGTTCAAGCTAAGGAGACATTGCTTCCAATTGGGCACCAACTCCTTCTTGGGTCTGCATAGCAATTTTTTTCCTTTTGTTATAGGGTTTATTTATTGCAGATGTCCACCAAACAGGTTTACTCTTCCTTGCAGAGGATGATTTAGTCCTTTTGGGTATTCCTGATTCCATGCATCTATATAAATGTTTGTATAGTGCTTTGATATAGTTTTGGATATGTGTGTCAGTTCCTAGAGAGGGGGAGGGAGATGTGAAGCTGTTTATACCATCCCTCAGGAGGCTGTAATCAGCTTTGGAGAAGTTTTTTGTTTGACCTTAGCTGGGGGGAGGGGGACAGGGGAGATGGTGACTTTGAAAGTGACCTCTTTATGGTTGGATCCCACCAGGGAGGATGATACTGCAGGGGTGCTGCAGTGGTTACTCATGTTGGTTAATACCAAGTCCAAGATATTATCACCTCTTGTGGGGGTATCAAATAGCTGTTCCAAAGCATTTGCATTTACAAAATCGAGGAGTCACTGGACATCTGTGTTCTGGTATGAGTAATACTTCCCATCTATGTTTGGGTATTTAAAGTCACCCAGGATCGGGGTAAAGGGTTGAATCTTGATAACCCTGAATCTAGATAACCCTGGTAACAATATTAACACTACCAAAGAAGTCAGATGCTGGATATCCACCAACATAAGCCACAAAACAATCATACTGGGAGACCTCAACATCGGCTGGTAACTAATATGCTCAAATATCCCACATACACAATAAACCTGTGTAACTTCCCTCAGCTCTTCTGTGCCCCAACAAGGCTTAACAAAAATACCAGTAGAGAATCTACATTGGATTTGATTCTCACTTCTTTCCAAACAGAATAACCACTAGTGGTTTTCTACCAGACATAATCAGTGACCATTTCCTACCTTATTTGTACAGCAGCAAAACAATAACTGTAACAACAACAACAATATAAGCAGGGACTTAACCTCCGCGTATTCCAAGTACCAACTTTTATTTCTAACTTTCAGCTGTGGAACTTAAAAATCTAAAATAACCTTTAGAGGAAGAATTCTCAGAATTTAACAAGATATTTCTAAATATACCAAATGAACTGGTTTCGTTCAGAACCAAATTTAACCTAGCACCTTAGTTAACAAAAAAGCAAACAATATATGCACATCAGGGGCGAAGCTTGGAAACAGTAGTCATAAAACAAATATCAAAGTACCTGGCAAAATTTCAGACATCTCAGAAACCATACCAAATCCCATATTAAAACAGACAGAAAAGCTTCTATACTAATGTCCAGGAAAAACACCAACATAATTCAAAGCTTTTCTGGGCATCACTGAAAACTCTTCTCCAGCCTGGTCAAATCACCACACCAATGCCATCAACTAATAATAATAATAACAATACCATTGCTACCCAGTTCAACAACCAGTCTGTTCAAATAGTTTTTATCTCTTGTCAAAGATAATCCATCATTTACTTTCCCACAACATGTTCAGCTAAATGACCTCAAAACATCCTTCTCATTAAAATTTGTCCGGACCTCAACAATCAAAAAAAAATCTCCAAAATCCTAATCTCAGAAATCTAACTGCAGATAACCTTACAAGTGAGTATATCAAAAATGGCAACAGACCCACTAGCCTACCCAGTCTTGATACTAGTTCAACATTTCTTTACAGAGAGCCATGGTCCCAATCCTCTGGAAAAAAATCTTATGTCAGATTCCTTCACAAAGGCAAACATTAAACAGAATTCTCTAACTGTACACCTTTCACAGTATTGTCTCCCTTATCAAAAATCCTCAGTAAATGTACTCACAGACAGCTAGCTTCTTGAGCACCTCACTGTCAACTTCCTCCTCTTGCAGACAAACTTGGCTTTCATCCAATATATGTCACTACAATTACCCATCTACATTTCAACAACACAATCAATTATCATAAAAATGCAGGTCACTTAGTCTCATCCATCTTCCTGGACTTATCCAAAACATTTGACACTGTCTGTCTTATTAAACTACTATCCTTTGTAGGCCACTCCCAACCTATGCTGTCCTGGTTGAATAGCTGCCATAACAAGAAACAGCAGGCTGTAAAATGGCAACACAGCTTCTCTACTTTCCTTCTGGCTACTGCAGCTGTCCCCAAGACTTGATTCTTGGCCTCCTTTGATTTAATATAATTATAAACAAGCTCCAGTCAGCAACCAGACAAACTACCATTGTGCAGTATGCTAGTGACTCCACCCTTCTCTGCACTGAATCAAGTCTTACAAAAGTCCAAACAATCTGCCAAAAATCCCTTTTGGCTGCTGAATCCTGGCTAAGGCTGTTCTTAAACCCAAAGAAGAGCAAACTGATGTTATTCGCAGCCAAATAATTCACTACCTCAAACACTCTTTTAATATTACAACAGCCAATAAACCATACCGTAGAAAAGGTAGCACACACACAAAACTACTAGTAACTATAGACAAAAATCTGAAATTTGATAAGCACATACAGCAATTTGTTAAAAAGCACCAAAAATAGAACATCTCTACTGGTCAAACCATACCTAACTGATGCAACAAAAGCCATTGTCCATTGATACCTCCTTCCCACACTCCTGTATGCATCAGCCATATTTACAAACTTACAAACCACGCAGCAAACAAAGTCAGAGGCATGGTACAAAAGAGTTGCAAAATTTGCTATAAACCTTTCATACAGGACAGTAGTTAGAACTACTGCAGCACCTAATCAATACCCTACTAGTTACAGCCCCATTTTATTTTCTATAACACCAATAATTGCCCCTCCCTAAAAAAATCCTTCAGCAGAATTCTGTTCCAGTGAAAAACTTCTTCTGGCGACCACAAAGTCAAACAATGCTGCATGAGCTTTATGCCACCAAACATTGGAACAAGTTACCACTTCCAATACAATAAAGAGACCAATGAAAAGGCTTCACACCCAAAGTAAAACACAGCTGACTGACTCCTGGCAGTATGCATACGCTTCATCAGGATAAGGTGGAACCTTCAAGCCACTACCATGTCTGTGAGACACCTAGCTTATAGACACCTTAAGTACACACCACAAGTTGCTTGCACACTTGTAGTATTTCATCCCATATTTCCACAAAATTCTCCCCCCCCCAATTTCCCTAAATTACCACATTCCCATTTAATCTCTCCTCCACCCCCTCTTCATACATTCCCACTATTTACAGTTTATTAATGTTGGATAAACTGAAGACCACTCTTTATATTAATAGTTTCATAGATAAGTACTAGTCTGGCTGCTCTTGCAGGCCATTTTAAGCCTAGCTGATTTCCTTTTTGTGCTCAAGATAGACTATCCAACTTGGTTATACATTGGCTTTCCTTTTTGTGCTCAAAATAGACTATCCAACTTGGTTATAGCTTGGCTTTACGCATCACATGCCCTGTAATTATATATATTACTCCTAATGAGAATAACTAGGAAAATACCTTAGATAATTTGAGGGGACCCATGCATGGGATAAAGCAATTAAGAGCTGCATCTGTCCATTAGCAGTACAGGGGCAGCCCTGGGTTAACGTTTCTGTTTCCCCATCCATAGATCTTAGCTGTGCTTGAAAATAGACAGGGATGAACTTTATTTTATGCTGTTCAACAGCAGTGGCATCTTCTGTGAGATATGCCTGTCCCTACAATCTGTTCTGTTGATGTTGAAGAAGAGGATTAGTTCCTGACCAATTATTTCTGACAGCATTTGACTTGCTGAAGTGCAGTAAAGCAATCAATAATCGGCTGGAGGATGCCTTGTATGC